>NC_064258.1:50963844-51269261 GCF_003254725.2 Canis lupus dingo | reverse complement strand
AGACCATAAATGTTAAAACGCTGTACTTCTAAGCTCTCAGAGAAAAAGCTATTTAACCTTCTAAATCAATGCCAAAACTTTCTGTAGTAGTGGGCATTGGCACATCTTTTTTTGTGAATGTATAAAATCAAAGAATCTTGGAACCTGGGATAATTCTGCTTTATAAGGTTTTAAAGGTTAAAGACATAGAATGATTTAAGTATTTAGAAGAGTAAAGGAGTGTTTTCTGAAGCAAAGAAATCACTCTAAGTTATTCAAAGGCTTCCTTTTCCTCAGGGCAGCTTAAATAATTGGATTCATGGGTATCTGAATCACCGGCAGGGGGTAGAGAGGAACTAATGTTACTTTTTTATATTCATCCTAAAATATTTGCTCCACTTTATTATGTCATTTAAAAATAAATTCTTTGATAGAATTAAATACTAAATATGCAAAATAGTCTCAGGCAAACTATTTTTACAATAATGTAGAGGAAATTACATAAACTTCCTGCAACATAAACTATAAATTTAAGCCAGGTTAGTAGTTAACCTTGATTATTTAGGACAATTTATTTATAATCATCTATACATTTAACTCATCTTTAAGAGACTGATATTACCATTTAATAAGACAAATGCCTTATATAACACGATTCTGAATTATTTATTTTGATATATTTTTTTCCCTTTACTACTAACTAGTGAACATTCTAGCTATCATAAGAAATAATAAGGATTGGGTAAACAATTATAATATTAAGGTGAAATATTTACAGAATCAGCTTGACTATCATAGTGTTTTTTTATGTCAATATCAGAATAACAGGAGATAACTATCTAGATTAGTTAATTCATATAATATAAATTTTTGTACAAAGCTTGAAGTTAGGTTAACATATTAGAGATTGTTGATGAGATTAAATACATAAAAAGAAATAATTCTATATCAAAGATGTAATCTAATGTAAAGATGTAGTTTTTCCCAGTGGAAAGAAATTCTTATTTATAAGCTTAGTGAAATAATAGTGGGCACTAATACTTAAACAGAGAAAGACAAGTTAAATCAATAAAAACTTTAAAAAAAAAAGATAACTGATGGGCACCTGGGTAGCTCAGTAAGGGGTCTGCCTCTTGGTTTCGGCTCAGGTCATGATCTCTGAGTAGTGTGAATGAGCCTTACATCATGCTCCCTGCCTATTATATCCCTCTGCTCCTCCTTCTTTTTGTGCTCTCTCTCTAAAATAAATAAAAATTAAAAAAAAAAAGATGACCGAACAACAAAAGCATCAAAGGACGAAACCCTTAAACTAGTGCCAATGCCATCTATTTTCTAAAAAATTTTATTTAAATTTTAGTCAACATATAGTGCAACATTGGTTTCAAAAGTAGAATTCAGTGATTCATCACTTCCATACAACACCCAGTGCTCATCACAAGTGGCCTCCTTAATCCCCATCACCCATCTAGTCCAACCCCCACCCACCTCTCTCCATGAATACTGCTTGTTCTCTATAATTAATAGTCTCTTATAATTTGTTTCCCTTTCTCCTTTTTCTCCCTTCTCATATATTCATTTGTCTTGTTTCTTAAATTCTACATATGAGTGAAATCTTTTCGATATCATCTAATTTTAACAGTGAAAAACAAAGTATTTGCAAGGATCATAGGAAGCAGCATTAATGCTTATGCCCAGATCCCTGAAATGACCATCTTCCTAACTATTGATAGAATATATGTAGCTACCAGAACTTGAAATATATAATACTGTGCTTATCTAGTTGGTAATTTGATAATAAGAGTAGCTCTGAAAACAACTGGTCATATTATTGAGAAAATATTGGGTATACAAGCATTTATATGCTGCTTCTTAGGTTATAAATCAGAAGAATACATCCATTTCCTGCTCAGTTGGTCACACCAAGCCAAGTGAGAATAAAATCCTTGTAATAAGACGAGTGAAATATCTCTATGTCCTTTTACTCTGAAAATGCCAGAATGGTCACTATTATTCACAGAATCTTACTTATAATACTGAACCTCACCAAAAATCTCGATATCACACAAAGATGTGGCTGCAGCAAAGATTAAATTTTCTCAGCCACTTTATGGTTTATAAAATGGATTTTATTGGATTTGGAGTATTAACAGATATAATACATGTAAAATCTCTGCATATTATACATCAATATATGTAGATATAGTATTACTGATTAGGATAAATAGATGGTTCTAACCTCAAAGTATTAAATATTTTCTATAAATATTAAAAAAACAAAAGGAAAAGACCAAGGACTCTGATTATAAAGCAGAAGAACTATTACCGAGGCTTTTCCAAATATGACTTAATATTTACTCTACTGACTATGCAATAAACATTTTTATGATTTTTTATATAAAAGAAAATTGTGGGTTCGGCACAATATTATAAAGATTAATGTATATAATGTAAAATTTGCAAATAGTTGTGTATTTCTCACTCATTGGCATTTAATATATTTTAAAAAGGTTTAGAAGTGAATTGGGGATCATTTCACATTTCCAAATCACTTTACTGTGTTAAGTATATAGCTTATTCTCTTGATTACAAACTTAAACAAATAGAAAATTAGATAACACCTAACCTAACCAAGGTGAATAGAATAAGTAGAATTATTTTTACATTAAGAAAGAAATATAATCTAAAGCTAAGTCACTAATAGATGATTTAGAAATTATTAATTTAAAAAGACAATTAAAAAGCATTAAAATTTAAAGCCACATGTTTACCAGAAGACGTCTTAATTATCCAAAGACACTGAGGTTCTTTAATAACAGAAAAACAAGGGATCCCTGGGTGGCGCAGCGGTTTGGCACCTGCCTTTGGCCCAGGGCGCGATCCTGGAGACCCGGGATCGAGTCCCACATCGGGCTCCCGATGCATGGAGCCTGCTTCTCCCTCTGCCCGTGTCTCTGCCTCTCTCTCTCTCTCTGTGACTATCATAAATTTAAAAAATTAAAAAAAAAAAAAAGAAAAACAATAAATGGCACAGTTTCTTTTCACAGTGAGTACAAACACACAATAAATGTCCTGGATGGGGGCTTTAATGTAACCCTATTAGGACATTGAGCAGGGTAATATCAGAATAGATCAGGAACTCCTTTGAAATGCGCTATCTAACTATAATGGTTGCTCATCCTATTTGTATGTTAAATTGTAAGAATTTCCTGAGGAGACAAAATTCAAGATTTGAGCTGACATAGATTGAAATTTGATGCAGAGATTAAACAAGCAAATCCTTTTGGCATATCCTAAGGGAATATGAATTTGGTTTTTAATAGGAAGAAGTCAAAGTATTTGAGGATCATCCAGGGAATAAGCTTGGTAGAGAAAGAAATTGTAAAGCTCAATATTCTATGATATAACTTGTGCACTTCTAAAAATGTGAGAACTATGAACTTGAACTTCTTGAGATAAAGCACTATAAAAAAATCAATAAGTACAAGTCAAATATAATTGTAACCCAAGGGATTCTGGGGGAAAAATAGAAAGTCCACTCTGTTCAAGATTCCAACTATTAATTTGAAAATCATAATAGTAGTTGGCAACAACAGTTAAAAGGAAATGATGTCAAACTCAACAGCTCAGAGTACCACTGTGAGCTGAAGTTAAACTCAGGAGGTTGGGTAGGAACTTGTAATATATGTGGGAAACCAAAATGCCTACAACAGAAAATATAAGCTACTTTGAAATCTGTGAGAGATTTTATTAAAAAGGACTTAGGTCAGGTGAGAACCTAGAAATATGATGGAAAAAGTCAAAGATCAAAAAGTATTGGGATCCCTGGGTGGCGCAGCGGTTTGGCGCCTGCCTTTGGCCCAGGGCGCGATCCTGGAGACCTGGGATCGAATCCCACATCAGGCTCCCGGTGCATGGAGCCTGCTTCTCCCTCTGCCTATGTCTCTGCCTCTCTCTCTCTCTCTGTGTGACTATCATAAATAAGAAAAAAAAAAGTATTATTATTATTTTTTAAATTGCCTTTTTTACCCACACCCAGGTCTTGAATATGTAAAAGTTACCCAAGAAGAAATTACACAAGACTTAGAAAAAAAAACTATAGCTTAAATATTCTAATTTCATATTTTCCATAAAAACATTAGTAAAAATGGTAATTATTACTCAGAGTTCTATTCTCAAGATGTGGCAATTCAAAACACTTGTAGATACACAGCCAAGAACTGGAATTTTAAAAAAGAATTTATTTGAAATCATTATAAATAATAAAATAACACCAGAACTTTCTAAAACAGAAAATAAGAAGGAAAAGAACAATAAAACCTTTGTGAATAATATCTGTTGCTGGATATTCACTGTTAGGTGCTAAATTATATGCCCTCCAAAATTCGTAGGTTGAAGCTCAAACATCTAGTACCTCAGAATGTGAGTGTATTTGGAAAAAGGGCCTTTAAAGAAGTGATTGAGTTAAAATGAGACCATAAAGACACCAGAGATGCATGTGAGAACACAAGAAGGGAGTGGCCAACTGCAGGCCAAACAGGCCTCAGAAGAAACCAAACCTGCTGACATCTGGAGCTTGGACTTTGGCCTTCTGAATGGTAGGAAAATAAATTTCTGTTGTTGAGCCACCCAGCCTATAGCATTTTGTTATGGAAGCTCCAGCAAACTAATGCATAAGAGTACAGTTGATTCTTGTTACTCACAGAGATTATACTCTATAAAGTTGCTGTAAACACTGAATTAGAGAATACTGGACCATTATTCTTAGGGGGCTTATGGGGTAATTTTCCTGCAAGCCTCTATCATTGTATTTTTATCAACTGATCACCATATAACATTTACATAGGTTTCTGTTTAAATACACCTGTTTTAATATTATTGTTGATTCTTTAACGATAAACTCATGGCCGACAGCTCACTATAACTCATGCCCAGATAAAGCTCATCTAACATGGCCATCTAACATCTAACATGGCACATCACCGCAGTCTTGCACTTAGGAATACTGGACAGCACTTCAGCATTATGGTTTGTGGCATTTCACAGTGAAATCACCAACAAAAAGCAAATAAATATGAAAAATATAGCACTAAATAGACCATGAAAAGGACACTTGTTTACAGTATGAAAGCTGAGACAGGATTGCAGAGCTTTACCTTGTTTAGTCTCAGCTGGCAATGTGCACACTGGATGACAAATGTTTTGCCTCTCTATACATACTCAAAATGCCATGAAAGTGCCAAAAATATTAATTTGGGGGATACAAATAAATTTTGGAGAGTAAGAAAATTCCCCAATACGGACTCCATTAACATGAAGATCAAATAGATCAAGGGATTTTTCTCTTTCAAGGCCAACTTTGCAGTCTAACACCTGTCATCCATGTCATCTAATGTGTACTCAGGAACCCATCTCCCCCCACTGAGCTGACAGCAAAAGTAAATGTTCTACTTAAAAGACAACTAGTAAGGAAATGTCACAAGACTTCTGGGAAAGATGATGGAGTAGAAGAACCCTAAGGCTCACCTCATTCACAGATCCAACTAGATACCAGCCCCATTAGTATAAAAAAAATTAAGGGGATCCCTGGGTGGTGCAGCGGTTTGGCGCCTGCCTTTGGCCCAGGGCGCGATCCTGGAGACCCGGGATCGAATCCCACATCGGGCTCCCGGTGCATGGAGCCTGCTTCTCCCTCTGACTGTGTCTCTGCCTCTCTCTCTCTCTCTCTCTCTCTCTCTCTCTGACTATCATAAATAAATTTAAAAAAAAAAATTAAGAAAAAAAAAACCCCAAAGACTAGCAGAACAGACTCTCTATAGAAAAATGTAGAGAAGAGGCTACTCAAAGAAGGTAGAAGGACAGAGACACATTTGGGATCCAAGTGACCCAGAGAACTGTCTCTGGGAGGGAGAGCCACCAAGGACACCATGAGTGGAGAGAAGCAGACTCCACACTAAGCACAGGGGACCTCACTGGGAAGATGAATCCTTATAACATTTGGCTTTAAAACAAGAGGGCTCTAGTCTTGCTAGTTCTTACAATCAGCAGGGCTTGACATCTGGAACTTTAAAAATGAAGTGGCTGGGTTCGAGGAAACTGAGTCTTTACCCTTAAAAAGACAGCACAATAAACCACCCCATTGAGATACACCATAGAAGGAGCAATTTGAAAAAAAAAAAAATACCTGGGATTTGTTTACTAATCTCAGAGCATGCGCTAGAAGAGCAGAGATCTTTGGGAGACTTCTCCAACAATAAAATAGCTGGTGGGCACCATTTCCCTCCTCTATTCCCCAACCTAGATACAAGAACACCTGCAGGAACAAGCTCAACTGGAACACTGTCCGCTTAGCTTGCTTACCACACCAATTGCCCTGAGCACCTCTGCAGATCCACCCCCTCCAAACATGGCTGCTTTGGCAGGAGCTTTTCCAGGTGGCAGTATCTCCCCTCCTTCAGTGGACAAGCAAGACTTTGCTGGCACCACATGCCCTGACTCCAGTCCGTTTTTCTGTGGACTCCCCCACTTAAGCCCTGAGGCAAGAGTTTTCTAAAGTAGCTCCAGGTCCCCTCTCACAGCAGACAGGGCAAGACTTGCTAATACCATATGTCTCACATTCTCCTGCAAACTCACTCTTGGTAGGAGTTTATCCAAAGCAGCTCCAGAAGTGTGGCAGTGTGCAAGCAATCCCAACAGGGGGCAACACCACTTCATTGTGATTCTTGCCCCAGGGAAAGGAGAAGATCATCATATGCATCAACTTATTACAGATTGCTTATTATATGTGCATATGATGTAATCTAAACTTAATGGTAATCAGAAATCAAAACAGGGATCCCTGGGTGGCGCAGCAGTTTAGCGCCTGCCTTTGGCCCAGGGCGCGATCCTGGAGACCTGGGATCGAATCCCACGTCAGGCTCCCGGTGCATGGAGCCTGCTTCTCCCTCTGCCTGTGTCTCTGCCTCTCTCTCTCTCTCTCTCTCTCTCTCTCTGTGACTATCATAAATAAATTTAAAAAAAAAAAAAAAAAAAAAAAAAAAAAAAAAAAAAGAAATCAAAAACAGATAATAGATGTACAAAAAAAATAGAGAGGAATTCATGCATTTCTCACTAGAGAAAGCCAGCAAACTATGACAGACAAGAGCAAGAGAAGAAAGAAAGAGAGAACAGCTGCAAAAACAACCAGTAACAAAATGTCAATAAGTATATACCTGTCAATAATTACTTTGAATGTAAATGGACTAAATGCTCCAATCAAACACTTAGTGTGATGCAATGAATAAAATAACAAGACTCATCTATGTGCTGCCTACAAGAGACTCATTTCAGACCTAAGGACATAGGCAGGATGAGAGTGAAGAGATAGAAAATTATTTATCACACAAATGGAAGTGAAAGGAAGGCCAGAATATCAATACTTACTTAAACAAAATAGACTTTAAAACATACAGATAAGGACATTATATAACATAAAAGGAACAATCCAACAATATAACAATTATAAATATTTATGGACCCAACATGGCAGTGCCCAAATACATGAAGCAGCTAATAACAAACTTAAAGGAAGTCATTGATAGTAATACAATAATAGTGGGGGACCATAAAAGCCCACTTCATCAATAGATAGATCATCCAAACAGAAAATCAACAAGGAAACATTGGCTCTGAATGATACATTGGACTAGAATGATCTCACAGATATACTGAGAACATTCCATCCTAAACAGGAAAAATTTATTATTTTTAAGTGCACGTAGAACATTCTCCAGAACAGATCATATGTTAGCCCTCAAAACAAGTCTCAACCAATTCAAAAAGAGTGAAGTAATCCCATCCATCTTTTCCAAACACAATGCTATAAAACTTGAAACTAACCACAAGAAAAAAATCTGGAAAAATACACACTCAGGAAGTTAAATAACATGCTAATAAACAATGAATGGGTCAACTGGGAAATCAAAGAGGAAATAAAAAAATAGATGGAGACAAATGAAAATGAAAACATAATCATCTAAAATTTTTGAGATGCAGCAAAAACTGTTCTTAGAAGGAAGTACATAGCAATACAGGCTTACTTCGAGAAGCAAGAAAACTCTTAAATAAACAACCTAAACTTTTACCCACAGGAGCTAGAGAAATAACAAACAAAACCCAAAACCAGGAGAATGAAGGACATGATAAAGATTAGAGCAGAAATAAGTGAAATATACACACACACACACACACACACACACACAAAGAGAATAATGAAACCAGGTTCTAGATCTTTGAAAAAAATCAACAAAATTGATAAATCTTAGGCAGAATCATCAAAAGAAGAGGAAAGAGGAGGAAGAGGAAAGAAGAGGTCACAAATGAAGGAGGGGAAATAACTGACCACAGAAATACAGATGATTGATTATAAGAGAATATTATGAAAAATTATATGCCAAAAATTGGACAACTTATGAAGAAATGGATAAATTCCTAGAAACACTTAACCCTACAAAAATTGAACCAGAAAGAAATAGAAAATTTGAACAGTCCATTACAGCCAGGACACTGTATTAATAATCAAAAACTCCCAACAAACAAAAGTCCAGGACCAGATGGTTTCACAAGTGAATCCTACCAAGCATTTAAAGAAGAGTTAATACCTATTTTTCTCAAACTATTCCAAAAAAACAAACAACAGCAACAACAACAAAAAATAATAGATGAGGAGAAAAACTTCCAAATTCATTCTATGAGACCAGCATTACCCTGATACCAAAACCAGATAAAGGCACCACAAAAAAAAGATAGCTCCAGGCCAATATCTCTGATGAACATAGAGGCAAAAATCCTAAACAAAACACCAGCAAACTACATCCAATGATGCATTAAAAAAAAATCATTCACCGCCATTAAATGGGATTCATTTGTAGGATGCAATGGTGAACAATATTTGCAAATCAATCAATTTAATACATCATATCAATAAGAGAAAGAATGAAAATCATACTATCATTCTAATGCAGAAAAAAGCATTTACAATATCCATTCACAACAATCCTCAGAAAAGTAGGTGTAGAGGAAACATACCTCAACATAACAAAGGCTGTACATAAAAAACCCAAAGCTAATATCATACTCAGTGGTGAAAAACTGTGAGCTTTTCCTCCATGGTCAGGTATAAGACAAGGATGTCCACTCTCACTGATTTTATTCCACATAGTACAGGAAGTCCTAGCCACAGCAATCAGACAAGAAAGAAATAAAAGGCATCCAAAATGGTAACTAAGAAGTAACATTTTCAGTATTGCAAATGACATGACACCATATACAGAAAACCCAAGACTCCACCAAAAAACTCCTAGAACTGATAAATGAATCCCATAAAGTCACAGGACATAAAATCAATATACAGAAACCCATTGCATTTCCATACACTATCGAGGAAGTAGCAGAAAGAAAAAGAATGAAGAAAACAATTCCATTTTCAACTGCACCAAAAAGACTCAAACACCTAGGAATAAACATAACCAAGAAGGTGAAAGACCTTAACTGAAACTATAAAACACTGATGAAACAAAATGAAAAGGACACAAACAAATGGTAAGATAATCCATGCTCATGGGCTGGGAGCACAAATATTGTTAAACGTCTATCCTACTCAATGCCATCTATAGATATAATGCACTTCCTATCAAAATACCAACAACATTTTTCACAGAATCAGAACAAATGATCTTAAAATTTGTATGGAACCACAAAAGACCCTGAATATCCAAAGCAATCTTAAAAGAGAAAAGCAAAGCTAGAGGTATCAAAGTTCCAGACTTCAAGTCAAATTACAAAGCTGTAATGCTGAAACAGTATGGTACTGGCACAAAAATAGCATATAGATCAATTGAACAGAATAGAAAACTGAGAAATAAACCCACAACTATATGGCCAATTAATCTTTGACAAAGCAGAAAGAATAAACAATGGGGAAAAGTCTCTTCAACACATGGTGTTGGGAAAACCAGACAGCTACATGCCGAAGCTGGACAAAATTCTCACATCATACATAAAAATAAATTCAAAATGGATTAAAGACCTAAACGTGAGATCTGAAATCATATAATCCTAGAATAGAGCACAGGCAGTAATTTCTCTAACATCAGCCTTGACAACATTTTTCTAGACATGTCTACCAAGGCCTGGGAAATAAAAGCAAAAATAAACTATTGGGACTATATCAAAATTAAAAGCTTCTTCACAGCAAAGGAAACAGGCAAGAAAACCAAAAGACAGTCTACTGAGTGGGAGAAGATATTTGCAAATTGCAGATCTGATAAATGGTTAGTATCCAAAATATGTAAAGAGCTATGTAACACCAAACCCCCAAATAATCCAATTAAAAATGGGCAGGATACACAAATAGATAATTTTTCCAAAGATAAACAAACAGATGGCCAACAGACATGTGGAAAGATGCTCAACATCACTCATCACCAGGGACATGCAAATTAAAACCACAAAGAGATATCACTTCATACCTGTCAGGATGGCTAAAATGAAAAACGCAAGAAACAAGTATTGATGAGGATGTGGAAGAAAAGGAACCCCTGTGTACTATTAATGGGAATGCAAACTGTTGCAGCCACTGTGGAAAACAGTATGGAGGTTCCTCAAAAAATTAAAAATAGAGTTACCATATGGTCTAGTAATTCTACTAGTGGTTATCTACCCAAAGAATACAAAGACTCTAATTTGAAAATTATATGTACCCCTATGATTACTGCAACAGTATTCACAAAGCCAGATTATGGAAGCAACCCAAGTGTCCATGGACAGATGAATGGATAGAAAGAAGTGGCATACACACACACACACACACACACACACACACACACGTGCAACGGAATATTATTTAGCCATAAAAAGAATGAAATCTTGCCATTTGCAACAACATGGATGGAGCTAGAGGGTATAATGCCAAGTGAAATAAAATAAACATCATATGATTTCACTCATATATGGAATTTAACCAATAAAACACACAAGCAAAGAAAAAAGAGACCATAAAAGACTCAACATTAGAGAACAAACTGATGGTTACCCCGAAGGAGGTGGGTGCGCAGAGGAGTGAAATAAGTGATGGGGATTAAGAGTACATGTACTGTGTGTGATGCACACTCAGCAATGTATAGAATTGAGGAATCGCTATATTGTACACCTGAGACAAATATAAATCTGTATGTCATTATACCAGGATTACAATCAAAATAAATTTAATAAAGACATAAATAAGTTAATCTAACATTTTAATTAATTACTTCATTTTTATTAGTAGTACGAGTGGATTCTCATACTCTCCTGTTGATCATTTACTTCTATGGTTTATAAAATGTTATTTAAGAAGAATATTTAATAAAAAAAAGAAGAAGAACATTTAATTATTTCATATATATGAAATAATGTTAGTAGTTCTAAGCAAAATAGTGTATTAATCTTTTTTAAATTTTTTCCCATTTTCCTTATCTTTGAAAGTTTTTATACTATAATCATAAATGTGGTTTAATGTCTCCCACAGGTAACTTAAAAAGATACTTTAGTCATGATCAGGTTTCTTTTGATCCATGGTAGATCTTTACCAGGCTACTATTTTCTTGAAGTCTTTGATACTGAAAAAGCTATTCAAAAGTAATTTTATTTTCTAGAAGTTCAATGTAAGAATCAAAGATTAAAACCTCTAATTAGATGATAGACAGCAACCAAAAATCCGTTTGAGTCTACTAAGCCCTCATTTAAATTCCAGATAATTCTACTTTTAAATAAAAATAACACTCATTCTCTTTTAACAAAGATTCTGTTTTATAATTCTGTTTTATAATTTATACACCTTTATTAAAGTTTTATAATTTTCTGACTTTAATAAATGCATATAAATACAAATGAATATGAATTTACAGAATATATTATTGTATAATATAGAGATTAAATGAATATAAAATTGTTCAGAATAACCACTACAAGACATATATGTAATTAAGAATAAAATGTCACTAAATATGGAATTGATTTTCAAAAATAATTATAATATTGAAAATTAGGTTACAAATGGAAATGCAAGTGGTGATTACTTTTTTCTGTAAACTGTAAACTGCTGGTTTCTAAGTTTATGTGGACATGAACTTTAAATTTTTAACTTGACTGTTTTATTTTTTTCTGGTGAAGCTAGACAAATTACACAAATTATATTTTTAAAATAGAGGCATATGGATTGTCCCTGTGTGAAACCTTCTTTCCCTCTCGCAAGATTTCTTACTCTTAGTCTACTCACTATGTGAGCTTTTTGCCTCTTGTATACTATCAAACTCTTATTTACACACAGAATTCAAGAGATTAATCCACTTGGACAATCCCTAGGATGTTCTCTGGCATGCTCATTAACCACGATTCTTGCATACATCATCTAGGATATCATCCAAATGAAATATGGCAATTATTAGAGACAAGAGCAAGACTTGAACCCACACAGTGAAGCCACAGAACAAAAGAGAACTGATTCAAGATGCTAAGTGGCCTACCCAAAGATGGAACAGAAGTACCTCTTCCCTTTTACTTTCTCATGACATCATCTTTGCCCCAGCTCCATGCTCAGTAACGGAGCCCCACTACCACACCGCCAAACATAATAGTTTCTCAAGGGTCTGTTCTGTATTTCTAGATGAAAGCCCATAGAAATAGAGGAGGCTCTTCACTAAACTCTAATCTAATTCCTGCAAATTGTTGTCACTAACTTTTATTTACTCAACTAGATCAGTGACTAAATATTTTCAACAGATCTAAATGGGACCAATCCTGTTTTTAAAATTGGGATATTCTTAGTCCATGGTAAGCACAGCCTTAACATTTAAAAAACAAAGTAGCTAAGAAATTTAAGATTCTTTAAAAAATTTCTACACGAGTACCTTAATAATAAAATGTAGGCTTCTTTTTACATTAAAGGAAGACATGAATACAAAGATTTTATGTATCTAAAATTAGCGATGTAAAAGTGGTTTTTTTTTTTTGCCTTTGTCTGAAGTCAAAATCTATATAGTAGATTTAAAGTTTATATATTATTTGGTCTTACTTTTTAAAAGGTCAAATGTAGGATGTGATTAAATACGGGGAAAGTTTCAGCTTGCCTAACTAAAGAAAAAATGCAGTACTTTAAATTAATGCACCTTTTGTATCTACCACATAAAAATTAAAAATAATTATAGCCTTGTACGGTGTCATGCAAAAAAAAAAAAGGCAAACTTATAGTTAATCAGTAAAAAACACAAATGGGCTTCAAACATTTTGGAAAGTATTTTAATAATATGATTTCATGTTACCAATCAATAATATGATTGTTAACAACCTTTGAACAAGGAATTACTTAAGGCAAGGGTCATATATATATAGGATACAACAAAATGTTGGAAATAAGTTGAATGTTCAAAAGCAAAAGATTTGTTAATTCTTGGTATAGTTGCATAATAAATTATCATTCACCAGTCATCAATATAATAGATATTCAGATATTATATTTGAATATTGAATATTGAATACTTCCTCTGAGCATGGAGACTCCGAGGTAGAACAAAGTAATATAAAGTAACTCCACTCTCTAACATGAGCCTCAGATCAATAGAGCCAGGCACTCCCTCCAGGATTCTCAGGTCATAGTCTGTATTCAACAATCTTCTTTTGAATGTTTCTGCCTTTACTACTACAGACAGATCATACATTTTGACCTGAGGTACCTGGTACCAAATGGCGTAGATTCGGTGCACTAAAATCACAGATGTAGCACAAAGTTTCTAATACTGGGTCCTAGGTCTAAGAGGTGCTTGTCCCATGCATTCTCATAATGAAAGCTGGCTTTACTGGAAACTAGTGATTGATATCTGTGTAGCAATATAGCAACTCTAAATGATAATATTTGTTGTTGTTGTTGTTTTTTAATTCTGGTGTAGTTAACATACGATGTTATATTAGCTTCAGGTGTGCTATATAATGCTTCAACAATTCCATATATTACTCAGTGCCCATAGAGGTAAGTGTACTCTTAATTCCCTTCAACTATTTCACCCATCTCTATGACTCTTATTAATACCTGGCTTTTTTCTAGCCAATTTGATACATCCTATTGCATTGAGGAGAACTAGGTTTGATTTGAAGGAAGCATAGGGACAAGAAAAGCTAGTGTTCCTTTTTGGTTTCAATGTCTTCCAAACTGAACGTGTAAAACCAAAAAGGAAGCCTCAAATAGTAGATTTTAACAAAATATTGCACAACTTCCGAGGCAAAAAGAAGGACGTGATCCTTTGTGCTCTGACCACTAGAGGCTACAGAAGTAAGGGAGCAGGATGGAGCTAACGCTGGAGATCACAGGAGGATGAAGGTAGGGGGCTTGGAAAGTAGGGAAAGAGAAGTCCTTGTGGAATCACTGCAGATTTAGAATCCTCACTGTAGACCGCCAAGTACCCTTTGGGGTCAGCATAATAGTGCTGCCTGAGGGAAAGTCAGTAGCATTGCGGAGACTACAGTAATCCTCGAGACCACCCTCCTGTGCAGTTTCAACTTTCACACCTGCAGTTACCCACTGTCAGCCTCAAGCCAGGGGTAGATGATCCTCCTTCTGAGGAATCATCAAAAGATTGACAGTATCCTAGTGCTACGTCACAATGCCTACATCTTTCACCTCATTTCATCTCAACATGATGGTGCTTCAACATCTCACATCATCACAAGAAGGGGGAGCACAGGACAATAAGATATTTTGAGAGAGAGGGGGCACCTGGGTGGCTCAGTAGTTGAGTGTCTTCCCTTGGCTGAGGTCATGATCCCAGCATCCTGGGATCAAGTGTTGCATCAGGTTCCCGCATGGAGTCTGCTTCTCCCTCTGCCTAGCTCTCTGTCTGTCTCTATGTCCCTAATGAATAAATTTTTTAAAAATTTTTAAAAAAAGATATTTTGAGAGAGAGAGACCACATTCATATAACTTTTATTATTGTAGATTGTTACAATTATTTCATTTTATCGTTAGTTATTGCTAGTCTCTTACTGTGCCTAATTTATTAATTAAACTTTATCATAAACATGTACGTATAGAAAAAATAGTATATGTAGAGTTTGCATCTGTGCTGCTAGGCATCCTCTGTGGATAAGGAGAACTTCTGTATAAGAATTTCACTAGGCAAAGGAGCTATTTTAGCTGTATTTGTTATTGACAGCTCTCACAGCTCACCTGTGGTGTTCTTTGGAAATGGATTCCTGGGAATGAAGGGAGGGGGTTGACATAGGAATACAGTGAGGGGTATTATTTGGGTGGTGACAGTATATGTTTGTTTTTTAGACACCTGAAATTCTGTGGTGATAAGAAATAGAAGCCTCCAAGATTTGTACTTAAGAGTGGAGCTGGAAAATGATAAAACCCTCACTCTACTATGAATTAAGGCATTTTAGAGTTAGAAAGTCCATAGACTTATTATGTTCTCCAATGATGGCTAATCACAGCAAGGTGCAGGTAACTGGTCATGAGATCTGGAGAGGCTGTATCACCATGGCTGAGATCGTGCCCTACCGGGTGAGTGAGCTTAACTGAAAAACGATCCTTAGGATATCTGGGATCCCTTGGCCCATATATCTGGCCCTAGCGATTTCTAAGGGGGTAAAAAAAAAAATAAAGTGCTATTTTACCCATAATTTAATTTAAATATCTGTGCTAACTGTGCTATAGTATTAATTTGTAAATCCAGAGATTATTATGGAAGAAATGGAAAAAAATGAGGCCAACTCCAAGTCTAATTAGGCAACTATTTATCACTGCCAACTAAGGGGCTGGCCAAGGAACAGGTCAAAAAGGGGAAGGGAAAACAGGAGACCCACACTGCCTTGAGAATGCAGACAGGACTGCTCTGGGATTTCAGGTATGAGGTAAGAGACCTGTCTGAAAAAATGGGCTCCAGAATTCAAGGACGTCATCTGGAAATAGGAAGAGAAGGTGAATGAGGGCAGTGGAGCAGTTATTCAAGGTCCACTCCAGGTAAGTTCAGACAAATACATGGATTTCTGCCCTTTCTTGTTCATTGAAGTATTTAATTCACTTCACTTTCCGTTTTGCCACTTGAGATCTCTGTTGTCTACTTTCTGCAAATATTTACACTCTGCACTGTTACAAAATGATTTAAGAAGACAATTCAAGTGACACAGTTTTGCCTAGTTTCCAACTAGCCTTTCCCCCATTTTTTTTTTCCTTCCCCCTTCTGAAAAGTTGTCCTCAATTTATAGGACAGTTGTTTTTTCATTCCTCAAAGAATTGGGTTGCAACCTGACAGATATCAAAGTGCCGACTCAGCAACCCAACTATATTAACTTCCTTTTTGCTTCTGTGTATCAAGGAAAAGATCTTCAGCTAAGACAGAAATCAAAAGATCCCTATGTTCTAGATTTAGAGCAGTTTGTCTTTGGAATATTTTTCTTTCCCTCTGGGTATATAGTTTCATTTAGTTTAGGAGAGAAGGCCTAAAAAAAGAAAAAACAAACATTTTGAAAAGGCTCTGAATATCACCTTCCAATTTGGCCAACTTCTACCCATAGAGCTAACTTCAAATAGATAGATGATAGATAGATAGATAGATAGATAGATAGATAGATAGAGAACAAACAAAAAAACCCTTTCAAATATCTAGTCAGGTTTCAGCTGTGGCAAACAGTAAGTAGGTAATCATGGTAGTATTGAACAACCCTTGGACACAAGAGGCATCCACAAAAAAGGTGCAAAAGATCCTCCCACCCCAAGATCCAGAGCCAACCTCAAAGTTAAGCAAAAGAAACAAAGACAAAATAATTCCCCATGAGAGACTACGACAGTACGTAAGACCCAAGCTTCATGCTTCACACAAATGGAGTGTGATCATCACATTTCTGTCTGGCCGTATTTGTGAGACCCCAACCTGACAGCTGCCAAGCCAAGTTCTTGGGATAGGAAACGAGACACACAAGGAGTAGTAGTTATCCGTGGCAGAGAAATGATCAATAAATATGAGTCTAAACTTGGAAATGATGAGACAAATTGAAATTTTACTTTCTTCTCTGGACCAAACACTAGAGTAACCTAAGAGACCTCACTCTGGTAAGAATTCTCACCCTCCACCAGTTTCTACCAGTTTCCCCAGCATCCCATCTGTTTTGAGCAAGTGGGGTTTTTCATAGGAGAATGAAGCTTGGGTATCTACCAGACTTAGGTATTTTTCCATTAATTTTAATTTCAGTTTCCTCTAGGCTGTTAAAGAAAATAAATGGTAGCAGTTTGTCAGAGATTCCCTAGGATTCCCATCAACCATCCCATCAACCCTGGCAGGGACCCATACTGGGGTCCTTCAGGGATAGTATAGGGGCATCTATAAGACCACCAACTTGGGGGGGCTTGTTTACCATATTGTAGTCTATTTATAGTGGAAGGTGATTGATTCAAAGGATTAGCAAACTCTGAGAACTCAGGGAAAGGTGGAGGAGAGTAGTAGGACTCACATCAATCGTATAGTCCTTGTCGTAGGTACCACTTGTGCCTTTAATTTTTTTATTAACCTTTTGCAATAAATCTTTCAAGGAAGTTATTTTGGAATTTTGAAGCTTTTGGAAGGTTTCTGCATACCAGTTAAAATAACCTATTCTTTTTTAGATTTGGGAGTCCTTGTGTTCAAGGACATTTCTTAAATAAAGATCTTGTCTAGCCGGAATGCTCCCCATAACAGCCATTGTAATTCTAGGTTGTCTTAGTAAGGTTTTGCCATTTTTGGAAATATCGACAGTTTCCAGAACCATAGTTCTCAGATATAAAATAAGGCGTTATGCCAGAAAGTGGAATGGCACACTCAATTCTCTGAAACTTAAGGAACCCACTCCTGTAGCTAAGACTTGAGTTTCTCTGACCTGAATTAATACCTAAGAAGGATATGCTGCTGGGCTGAGCTAGGTGGTGAGCGCTCCAACAGCTTTTAAGCACTTTGACTACCAATTGGACAGTTTTGGCTTCCAAGATTCCCACTAGCAAAAGATTTATTATTCCTTTCACAAAAGTTCTTTATAGTGGTGGACACCTTGAGGCTTTTAATCATCTGCCTTGTACCCACTTAGATTTTTATTTTGTTCGTCAAAACAGTCTCAGTTTCCTGTATTCATTATTCTCCAAGTCCCCCAGTGATTTGTGCTGTGGACCTACCTTAAGACACTGTGAGTCCCCTCATGGCCATCACTGCTTTTGGACACTGGAATTCCTTTTTTTTTTTTGAATCCCCTAATGGTACCACTTATTGTACACTCCCAATTCCTGACAACTTTCCAGGAATTTGATAAACCCCAGAACCTTCCCAGGCCCCCAAAACCTTTCTGCGAACTATATATATTTAAATAAAGTTTGTTTGGATGGAACAACTGCACACAAGTTAGAAACACTCAAATGCAAGAGGGACTTACTCATAGCTCTTGGTGACAAGGAGAGCAGTGAACTGCAGGACTCTGCAGGTGTCACATCTACACATCTCATCCACAGGCCATTCCTGATCAGCTTCAAATCTCATTCCTTGCTGCCAAAAAGGGTTTAAAAATGATTAAAGAAGACAATTTAGGTGATATGATCAAAGCTTAATACTTCTTGAAGTGTATGGTTTTTTGTTGTACCATGACATGGGGAGAATTGCAAAATGGGGTGGAGGGCAAGAAGCTTTTTATAGGATAAGGAATAAAGAACACAGAAGAGATAAAATAGTTGATAGTCTGGGGTCCCATAGTCACCTTGGTTGGGTTGAGAAGTTCCCAGACGTGGCTTGGTGTTTGGGGACAGGCTGACTATTTATACTGTCTCTGGTCACCTGGAGCATTGTAGGGACATGGGAGTTATCTGAGTTTCGGTTTGCTGACATGGCACTTAGTAAACTGGCCAATGTTGCAAAACTAAAACAAAAACACCAAGTATGCTAAATTCAGCTGATTCCTGGTTGCTTCACACAGTTCACATAATACATGCTTCTCATATGTAGGAAAAGGTATCTTTTATGTTAAAAACACATCCAAGCCAAAATAAAGGTTTCTATTAGCGGGAAAGGATATAAATTCACCTGGCAGCTATGAAATCTTGGTTGGGTGCAGGAGACCACTTTTGTTCCACAGGTGTTCGAAATTTGGAAGATTTTTTTAAATTATTTTCACAAACATTTTCAACAACCAATATTTTGGAAATTGTAGAATAACACAATGATCAGGGTTGCACCCTTACATACTGGTAATATGGATATTCTATGCTGCCCCTTAAGACAACTCTAGAGTCCTGATAATTCATATGGCAGTATTTTATGGAAGTTTCAAGGCCTGCTAGACACATTTGCCTCAATACAAGCCCACACAACATCCAAATCTCTAATATCTAAATGCTAATGACTGTCAGATAAGATATACCAGTGCATTCCTCATTTATATACCCAACAATCTGCTTGGCATTTCGTCTTAGAAGTCTCAAAATGTTGACATCAAAGTTAATATGTCCACAAACTAACTCCTGATTGCTCTCCTCAGCTAGGTCTTCAAATCCTACTCCATCCCAGTACATAGCAGCATTCTTCACCATGAACCTAAGAAGTATTCATGCTTCTCCTCTCTTGTGTACACCCCACATGGATCAGTAAGCCAGACTTTTATATCCTCAACAGATCTCAGAATTGCCCAGTCCTTTCTACTTCATTGCCAGCACCTTGGTTATAATTTTCCACCTAGACTGTGGTAATAGTTTCATGGTCTACCACCCACATCTGTTCAGGACTCTGCTCTCATTACTGTCCACATACGTTAAAAGGAGTAGTTTCCCCCAAAACGTTATTCCCCATGC
Source organism: Canis lupus dingo (assembly GCF_003254725.2). NCBI lineage: Eukaryota > Metazoa > Chordata > Mammalia > Carnivora > Canidae > Canis > Canis lupus. The sequence continues at coordinate 51,249,415 of NC_064258.1, read as the reverse complement.
CGTGTGTATGCAAGCCCATGATTTACATCATTCCTCTTTTCTTCTAGCTGCTTATCACTTAGCTCTCGACTCAAGCTCCACTTCTTCGGAGAAGCCTTCTTGCTCTCTGTCACGGGGTTAGACCTCTCCATTAGCTCTCATAACACCAGTCATCAATCTCCTAGAGAAATTCTAACATTATCATGTTATACTGACTATACGATTACTTAATTGGTATTCACCTTTCCCATTAGATTAAGCTCACATGAGCTGAGCCGTGTCAATTTTCCCTATTTTACATCATCCCTAAGAATATTAGGATCTCCGGGGATGTTCTAAAACCATGTTGGGAGAGTAAGTATATCCCTTCTATAAGTCTCCATAGATCTGGAGATTAGCTAACCTTGCTGTAGGTCTGTTTTTCCTTTTTCCACTCTATCCTAGTTACACTGAGCTTCTTTCACTTTCCAGGAGGAGTTTTCCATCTCAGGGTATTCCAAAGAGAATTCTCAAAGTAATTCTAGGTATTACTTCTACCTGGAATACTCTTCTGATGGTTCTTGATAACGGTGGCTTTCTCTCATCTTTCCACCTAAATATTTCTTTCTCCCTAAATGTATTTTAAGACTCTATTACCTGACCTCTTTTATAAGTTGGTTTGACTCCTTGGTCATTCTAAGTTATTGATATATTATTATTATTTTCTTCATATTGCTTATCAAAATCATAATTCACACTTGTGTGACTTATGTATTATTGCCTCCCCTCTCCTATATAAGCTTTGTGTGGAGAATAACATTATTTTACCCACCAACATATAATCAGAATCTAGCACAGTGACAGACATAGAAGGCCTTAATATTCCAAAAACAACAAATCAGGGGCATCCAGGTGGCTCAGTAGGTTAAGTGTCCAACTCAAGGTTTACACTTAGGTCGTGAGACGGAGCCTTGTGCTCAGCATGGAGTCTACTTGGGATTCCCTCTCCCTCTTGTTCCCGTTCACTCTCTCTTTCTCTCTCAAATAAATCAATATTTTTTTTAAATAACAAATCATAATCATGTAAGAACACTTGTAGTTAGGTTCAAGATTTTCGTGAGTAAATAATTTAGGATCTATATTATCTCATATTTGAACAGGTAAGTCTAGGCAGTAGTTAATAATGGAAATGCTTTACATCTAAATAATTTTAAAATAAGTTTCAGCAAATAGGCACTACAGTCATGCAAAAAAGAGTACACCCATGGAACATCCAACATTAACTGTAATTCTGGTGAACTTTTAAGCCTAAACTGAGTGGGGGAAAAGTGCACATTTAGCTAAATGAATAAGATAGGTTGCTGTATAGGGGTTTTAGCTATAAACCAGTTCTATATTTTGAGAAATGGCATTTGTCCAGAATAGTTTATCTGAGGACTTTCTTTCTTGGCAAGATTTAGGTGACAATATCTTCTATTTCCTACAGTCAGTTGGAAACAGTATATTCTACTGATTTAAGAGTGTGGGCTGTGGTTTCAGACTTACTTGGATTTTAATCCGATTTCTATACTAATAAAGAGCTATGTAGAAATTTGGACGAATTTTTTTTTTTTTACATTTGTCAGTTTAAAATGAGGGGAAAATGTTTATCTCTTCTATAAAATTAGGTAACATCACTTAAAAGATTTTCATCGTGACTTCCAATTTATAAACATAAACTCGTGTCACCTGCATATAGAACACATATTATCTTTTGCTTCTTTATGATAACATCCAGGCAGAGAAGGGCTAGACAGTAGATCACCTGGGCAGGCTCCTGGAATGCCAATCTACAAATAGTACTGTTTCTCTGGGATTCTAAATATTATTGAAAATGTAGAAAACTGAATTTATCAGTGTACACTTCATGTCTGTTTCCTATGTGTCAGGCAAAGTTATAAACCTTTTAAAATATACTCTATTACTTAAATTCAGCTGCTCAGTGAGGACAAATGGGACAAATGCTTTGCTTAGCCATGTAAGGCACGCTGAAATGCCTCCTAAATAATGTGTCCAGCAAAGTGCAAGGTTTTATTTTGGTTGAGTAGCATATGCAAGTTGAGGGAAAAAGGGGAATTTCTAGGGACACCATATTGAGAAAGTACTGACCCCAGTAGTCTTAGTCTGTCCATCCCTTTTGCACCAGTTGGTCTCTTTCCAAGTAAATGTTAAAGAAATATTTAAATGATTATGTTTAATAGGGGCACCTTTCTTTCTAATACACCTTTTTTATTTGTTCCACTTTTAGATGCAAGCATGTGACTAACATACATTATATTAGAAAACCACTGAAATAAAACTTTTATAAGAAGTTTAAAAGATTGGGCCACTGGGGTGGCTCAGTCTGTTAAGCATCCCCCTTTGGCTCAGGGCATGATTTCAGGATCCTAGGATCAAGCCCCAGGTCAGGCTCCCAGCTCAGCAGGGAGTCGGCTTCTCCCTCTCCTTCTCCCCCCTGCTGTGTGCTTTCTCACTCTCTCTCAAATAAATAATACTAAATCTAAAACGTATAAAATATTATATTCTTTTATACTTTTTTTATGATTGCTAATTCTTTTTTAGCAAATAAAAATTATTACAGAATTTATCAAAGGACCATTTGAACCAATTCTGACTTTTAGAGTAAGAGATAAGTGTAGATCATTCATAAACACCAGTACTAGGCTTTGGAATTGAGTTCATTAAACTAACTTGGTAATAGGTTCCTATCCATTAAGGAATTAAAAGTCAGAAACACCTGGGGTTTTAGGTTTTTCCACCTGGGTTTTTTAGTGGTAAACAATTATCAGAGGAGAGGCTTATATGCTCTTCATGCAAAATATTGGCCTAAATAATCTCTAATTAGCAATGTAGCAAAAAAGAAAATTCCTAATTTTAGAATGAACACATATTAAGAATACCAATTTATTATTTGGACAAAGCAAAAAATTATATATCTTTTCCTAAAATAATATACTAATATGTATTCCTCTTAGGAAGTCTCAAAAGTAATTTATTTATGAAATAGTCCTAGAAATTTCAAGTTCTACAAAATAATTGCAATTTGTCTTCTCAGAATAAAAAATATATTATATATAAATATATATTTATATATTAAAGTATATTTAGATATATTTATATTCATATACTTCTATCTTAATATATGAATATACCTTAATATATTATATCCTAATATATAAATATATATTATATATTTATGAATATTTTTATTTATATATCTGATATGTATATCAAACAGATACTTATTTCAAAATGTTTGAAGCATTTACCTATGATTAATATCATACATTTAAGTACTTTCGGGTTTAATTTTATATTTTGTATATTTCAAGTCCTACAAAATAATTGCAATTTGTCTTCTCAAAATAAAAAATATATTATATATAAATATATATTTATATATTAAAGTATATTAAGATATATTTATATTTATTTACTTATATCTTAACATATTAAGATATAATATATTATATATATTTATGTAGATTATATAAATATATCTTAATATATTATAAATATATCTTAATATATTATGTCTTAATATATAAATACGTATTATATATTTATGAATATTTTATATTTATATATTTGATATGTATATCAAACAGATACTTGTTTCAAAGTGTTTGAAGCATTTACCTATGATTAATATCATTCATTTAAATACTTTGGGGTTTAATTTTATATTTTGTATATTTTATATTTTAATGCAGGAGAAAGTACATTGATATAACCTTACATAAGGCCACACTAGCAGAAAAAAAATGGGTTTTCTGAATACGAAATTGGTAATATCCAATAAATAATAAGAAAAAAAAGAGAGTTCTGTTGCTTAAAGCACATAATTTAGAAATAAATTAAATAATAATACAATGATCAAGATAGCAACAGGTGGGACTTCCCATTTTGGCCCTCTGCCTCGCCCTCTCCTGGGCTGAGACCACCTTCTCACCTGCTTGCTCCTGGACCCGCAGCATTACTGCAGCCAGGTGGAGACCGGGTCATTATAAGCAGCACAGGTGCACGAGGGGCAGGTGCACGAGGGGCAGGTGCACACGGGGCAGGTGCACGAGGGGCGGGACAGTGTGGAGGCCCCGCCCCCGCACAGGCTCTGACACCTGCCCTGGGAGGCGGCCCAGGCCCCTTGGATGTGCCTCCCCCAGCCCTACTGGGCGCCTTCACCCCTTTGCTTTCTCCAACTCCTTTCGCCTGCGAGGGAAAGAAAACAGCCGCACAACATTTGGAGGTATGTGAAATAATAACGATGCTAATCATGATTTCAACCTTTTTTTGGACTTCCTCTAGACTGAGATTTCTTTTTTTCATATGTTCAACGCCTAAGTGAATCTGCACAAAAATAGAGGAAGGTAGAAACTATCATCCCTCTCTGACAAGTGAGAAGGGGAGACAGTCTGAATAATCTAACCACCGAAACACAGCTAGGAGGTGGTTGAGATGAATTGTAAACCACCGTTGGCCCAGAGCCTACCCCAAACCAGGTTGCTAGGCCATATTGTAAATTTATGATGTAGTGGCCATTCGTGAAGATGTTACTGCAGTAGGTATTTCTTATAGCATATATTCTTGTCTACAGATACAATGTACAGTAGTAAACAGAGATGTATAGAGTAATGTTATATCAAAGAAATTTACAGTATATGCATATATATGAATATTTAAGATTTTATTTATTTATTCATGAGAGACACAGAGAGACAGAGACACAGGCAGAGGGAGAAGCAGGCTCCCTGAGGGGGGACCCATGTGGAAGAGGATCATGACGTGAGCCAAAGGCAGACCCTCAACCACTGAGCCACCCAGGTGCCCCTAAATCTTTATATTTTTACTTATATTTCTAGATTTATCCTTCTTATTTAGTAATTTCTTCATTTACTTCATAATATGTATAAAACTCATCCAATTCTCTAGCCACTCTGCTAGTTCTTGTTCTCAAGACTCCGTAAAAAAGAGCAAGACGATATTCTATAAATTCAGAAAATACTTTTTTGCATTTGCTTGATTAAACTTGTGAAAAGTTTTTTAGCAACTACACAGAAGCATTATTCAACTACTTTTGGTTGTTGTTGTTGTTGTTGTTGTTAAGTGTGTCTTTCTTAGCACATAAGTTTTAGGAGAAAAATATTCACCAAAGTTTTGCTATAGATTGTATCAGGCCATTTGTTTATTTTTTGCTACTTCTTGTTTGTTTTAATTTACAAGTAACCATCTGAGCAAACTAGAGCAGGCTTACAAGATATGCATTATAAATTAAAGTCATCTATTTGAATCTCCAAATATTTAGATCAAGGCAATATTCATTCTTGACATATGCAGAAAGAAGAAAATTGACTTCCTGTTCTCATCATGAGCCTTGGTTTGCAAATGAGGAGTGTATGCTTTAAAATGCATACAATTTTGACCTCAAAATTACAAACTGTTAACTTCGAGAGCTATAGATACAGCCACTTTGTAATGCTCTTGAAAAACCTCGTTAAAGTGCTCAGAATTTCTGGGCACCATCCAGAAAACCAATTAAAAATGTCCTATGTGGAGATGGCGAAATACAGTTGTGCTGCTAAAGCTTTTGCCATAAGGAAGGGAGGCATTAGCTACATCGAATAACCTTACATATCCTTAGCACAGTCACCTCAGAAAGTCTTCACTTAAATACACGATAAAAGAAATGCTCTATTTTCATTATAGTTCATTTGTATTGATTCATCACTGCATTACCTCTGAGAGTTTTGATACACTATATTGAATTTATGAAATTACAGAAATTAGAGTTGTAAAAGGCCAATCAGTCCATCTTGCTCAACTCATCAGTTAAGGATTATTTGGTGTGACTTAATCTTTAGTGTTTAGCAAAATTGCCAATTAGTTAAGCGATGGTGCTTTTGGGAAATGACCTCAGTGATAAGAAAGCTTGGGGCATGTATTTTTCCTCATTATCACTAAAAAATGAGTTTTTAACCATACCCTAGCCATTGGAATTTCAAAAATGTAAGTCATTTTTTCCCCAATATTTGAATCTTCCTATAAGGAACATGGCAATGCTCTAGTATACTTAGTTCTAAGTCCTTTAGACAAAGTAAGAGATACTATTCAAGTGCCTAAGGTTATGTGTTTAAAATCATACTAATTTACTACCAGGGAAAATGGTTGGATAAGATATAATATCAAGAAACTCATTCTGTGGAAAAGTCATTCTTAAATCCCCTTATTCATGTCATGACTTTTTAAAAGTCTGACTTACTGGAGAACTTTCCATGGCTGTTTTCCTCACCCCTAGTTAACTCACATAATCCTTACAACTCCATCATCTCCTTTATTCATTCTGACAATTCTTACTTTCTATCTTTGGAAATTAAAAAAAAAAGGAGGGGGGGCACAGAATCTTCAAAATATTTCAGAGCAATCACCATAGGTTAATTTTCTACAAATGACATATTCAAGAACATTTCCTTCAGTAAGATGAAAGTTGAATAAATCCCCTGATCCCTCATCAAACTCTGTAAGTCAGTCTATGTTGATGAATATTCTGTTACAAACTATTGTGTCTGTTTCCTAGATTTAGCATGGAGTCTGAAATGGGGAAAATGAGAATTGCTCTCAAATCCAGCTGCAATCAATCATCTTGGAAAATACTCTCGTCCCTGTGAGTGACACAACATAATAATTAAAGTCCTCTTCTGTCAGAAATTGAATAGATTCAGAAACATTTTCGATAGAAATAGACTTTTTAACTTTTAATTTTCAATTGTTCCTAATGAATTCCCATAAGCATACATTAGCTCACTTAATTCTTTATTCTTTCTTGCAGAAGCAAAACTCTTTAAGCAATGGGAAATTATTATTTTTTTCCATTTTTATTTCCCTCTGCTCACACATTTTATTATATTTATATCACATAGTAGAGGTTTTGACAGGATCATGTGTTTGGGAACTCTCTTCTCAGTGTCTATTACTCATATGCATCTATCAGATATAAAGTAATCTTGATGCAGTTTAAAAAGTAATTTGAATGTGTTCAGTTTCAAAGTAAATTAATTTTTACAAACATTTTATCTAGTACCATTGTTTTCATGGTCACTGTCTCTTAAAATTCAAAAGCACCCCTGTTACTGATCCATTTCTCTCTTATCCTGTCTACTCTTTTCAGTGATTCTATCTCAAAATGATTCACCTGAGTCACAGTTTTGCTTTTTTACATAATCTGATTTTTCCTTATAAAATATTTTTTTCCAAAGCTACCTTGAAGAAACGGAGGAACCAAATTTCTTACTTTGGTTCATAATAGGTTCCCTTTCACATCTCAAATGCCCCTAAAACCATTGAATAATTAAACTCAGCAGTAACCTCATCATAGTATCTGATCACTTACTCCTTTCAAGTCTCCAAGCTTAGCTATTTCGAGGAAATTAAAGTTTTGATGAATTTTAGATAAAAATAGATTTTTGTGAGAGGTAGAACCTCAGTGTAATCAGGGGTGATGAGAAGCCTTAACAGAGTTCTGAATGCATCCTTTAATCCACAGAGTGATCAAGGAGGCACTGAGAACAGAGAAGCAGGGGACAAGGTTCTCCATGATAGAACTGCTGAAAAGCAGCTGCCAACAAAGAAAGATGTTTAATTTACAAGTGTGCCTAGGGATGCTCATTAGTACTCTTTAAATATTTCATTAAATGTTGACGGGGCAGTAAGTATGTGTGAGGGACTGTGATAAGTATTGATAGAAAACTATTTCCTTCTTTAATATTAAATGGAGTAGATGACATTTCTGCTGAGGTATCCAATAGTTTTTATGTAATGAGTCGTTCCTTCAAACTCCTGACAAGCTATTTAAAGAAGGAAGTGATAACCACCAAGAACAAAATTATAATCTAAGACTTTACTAACAAGATATCTCACAAAGTGGGCTATGATTAAGTCAGAAGTGATTCATATAGACATCATGTACCATTGAATGGAAGAAAGAGCAGTGCAGTAGCCATCTACTGAATTTCATGTCCTTGAGTTTCTCATCAGTAAGCACCTCATAATACGTGATACCGAGGTACTGTGGCGGGGAAAAATGAGATTACCTATACAGTTAATAACATCTTGTATCATTATAACTTGTGTACATAATAAAAGGTACGTTGTAAAGTGTTCAGAGCTATACAAAGGTAGGACTATCATTATTTTATTTCAAAAGATTATTGTTACTTCGAGCAGAGGTTCCTGCTAGGGACAGCTTTATTCCCCCCCCCCCCCCCCGCAAGAGAACATTCAGCAATGTCTGGAAACAATTTTGGTCTTCAGAACTCGGGGTGTGAAGAAGCGACTGGTATTTAGTGAGTACAGGCCAAGGGTGCTGTTTCCCCTTCACCCAACATAGAATTATCCAGCCCCAAATAAATGGCAGTTCTGCCGAGGTCGAGAAACCCCATCTGAGAGCATTTAGGAAGTGACTCCTAAGTGAAATATGAAGTGCATTGCATCTTAAAGAATGGCTAGGAATCAAAGAGAGAGGAAGTATTGTTAGATGGGGAGAAGAATGAGTGATATTGGAGTTTCTAAAAGGGACCTTGTTTCTCATCCACGGATTGTGAAGGCATCCTTGGAGCAATACACTGAAGTGGGTTTGCTGGTGCAAATATATGGGGCCATGCTTGAGAAGGTGATTACTTAGTTAACGTGGAGAAATTTAAGACTAGTGAAATGTTGGAAAATTTACATGTTTAAGAGTAAACAAACATTGCAACAGAAAAGACTAGAAATGGGGAGAAATGCAAAGACTATTATAATAGGCTGTATTTGTGTTAAGGAAGACTTGGCAATGAAAACCGAATGGAAAGGGTAGGTGAAGATATGAAGAAATTCCAAAGGATTGTAGGAAGGGAGACTGAGGCCCGCAGAAAGAAGGCATCACTGGTTTACCTCAGAAGTGAATATTTACTACTCCAGGCAGTATAGAATACCATCATCCGTACTGATTACTTGACAAATTGCATATATTAGGATTATTTTGCTGAGGAACTAAAACTCTACTTCTCAGAGCTTTACATTGTCATAAGGTAAATACTATGGACTGTCTATACTATAATGTACAGGACACCGGGAGAGCTCTGAGGAGTTAATACACTCCAGGCTTATTTATGATTAAAAAAGTTTGTTTAGAGGGGCATCTGGGTGGCTCAGCAGGTTAAATGTCTGCCTTCAGTCAGGTCATGATCCCAGGGTCCTGGGATGGAGCCAAGCATTGGCTCCCTGTTCAGGGGGAGTCTACTTCTCCCTCTCCCTCTGCCCCTGTGCCTATTTCTCTTGCACAAATAAATAAATAAATAAATACTTTTTTTGTAAGAAGTTTGCTGTAGGGAAAGATAAAATCAAAACTGAATCTTCAATGAGGGAGAATTCATCAACTCTGAGGTCTCCTATAGTTAACCATCTATTTCAGCTCACTCCCATTTCCTTGGGGTAAAGAAATTTTTAGCTGTTCTCTCACCTGTTAGGTAGGTACGGCATATATGGGCTAGGTGCCTTACTCTCCTTTTTATCCCCTGGCAGCTTGAACAGGCGTATGGTACCTTACCTTCCAGGACCCAACAAGAACTGAATAATAGGGATGCCTGGGTGGCTCAGCAGTTGAGTGTCTGCTTTTGGCTCAGGGTGGGATCCTAGAGTCCCAGGATTGAGTCCCACATTAGGCTTCCTGCATAGAGCCTACTTCTCCCTCTGTCTATGTCTCTGCCTCTCTCTCTGTGTCTCTCATGAATAAGTAAAATACTTTTTAAAAAATAAAATAAAAGAACTGAATAATAAGCATTCTTGGCTGTCATGTTCTCATCATATCCCCAAAACTATACCCTCGACCCAACCCTAAAAATACTGTAGCCCCACCCCCATCAAACCATGCTGAAAATCTTGCTTTCTCTCCAGACCCTACTCTTCTCAAAAACAAAACTTAAAGACTTTAATCTTGGCAGTGAAAAATATAATGTGGGAGGCAAGGAGAAAATAGTTTTGTGACATCATGTGTACTTTCAAATCTTCCAGGCTTCACCTCTTATACAATTTTGAAATTAAAGCCCCAAATAAGGAGCAGCATCTCCTCTACTCTGTGAGAGTCTCTGCACCACCTAAGACCAAAGGGGACTATTTGGGGAGAGTGTTGGGGGGGCGGAGGTGCTGGCAGGAACACTGTCTCTGGGTATCTCACAAATGATCTCATCCAGATATCTGTGTCATCAATTTGGATGAGAAGTGGCATCATTGACTAGTTTTAGGCACGCTATCACACTGGCCGGGGGAAAAGACATTTAGAATTGTTCAATACTTTGCTGTTCCTTAGTAGGTTCTGTCAAAGAGAGTCATTTAGTAAGAGTTCAAATAGTCTCTCTCGGTTTCTTTATATTACCATTCCCGCCAATCACCTTGTCATTCTTCCAATCAGCCACTCCAGGAATGTGAATATCAGTCTCTTACAATTTGCTCTTCTTACTCCATTGTGTAATTTTCATGTCCTTCTGGTACTTTCCTTACAATATATCTTTGGTTTGTTCTAATCCCTCCAGATTTTATATCCCTACTCAAGACAGCATTTTATACAGCTGAAAGACTATGTACGTCCTACGTGCATTTCAGGCGTTGGTCTCTCTCCCCTGGTCTAACCTGCAAATTACTACCCAACCAACAGAGGGAACGTAACTTTAACGTTACCATATCTAAAGGTCAAAGTGTTTAAAGCTATGCTATGCCATCCCGATCATGAGTTTCCTTCTCATTGTCACTTTTACGCATCCTTATTTTTGTTGTTTGCTATCTGTGTAACTACCAATTGAGTTCAAACTAATTCTTTATTCCATATTTACTTTGCAGAGTTAAATGGAAAATTTTATACGTGAATAAAAATTTACAACATGGTCTTTCATAGAATAAATCTATTTCAAGTGTTTCATTGTTTAAGCGTTCCCATTTCCCCATTCTTGTTTTCTTTATTTTATTTTGAATGATCCAAGAATTTTTAACTCATAAAATATCAACAAACATCTAGGTATCAAAATGATCAATTTCTTTATTTTAAAAAAATGGGTTAGTTATCATGAAACTACATAAAACTTTAAAGTTTTATATACAATAGAATTTTATATAAATGCACTTGCTAGAATAACTCAAATTACAGACACAACCTGAGCAACCTAAATTATTAATCATGTGTTTATGTAGGTAGCCACTAAGGAAAGATTTCTTCTCACACCAACGCAAAGGCCAGTAGGAAAAACTTCTTGGGCAAATGCCGTCCTCTTTCATCCCATTGGGTTAATTCCCTAGTCCTGCCTCAACAAACTAACACAAACTGGGTGACTTGAACCTACGAAAATTCATCCTGTTATAATTCTGGAGGCCAGAAGTTTGAGATCCAGACATTAGCATAGTTGTACTCCCTAGAAGGTTCTAAGGGAGGTTTGGCTATTCCAACTTCTGGTGGTAGCATGCCTCCAGTCTGGGCCTCCATCTTCACGTGGCTTTCTTCCCTGTGCCTGTCAAGACTCCATCTCCTTTCTCTTACAAGGACCAGGATTTAAGACTCATCCTAAATACAGGATGACCTCATCCCAAGACCCTCAACCTAGTAATCTCTACAAATAAATTTAGATACACAGGGACTTGGCATATATTTTTGAGGTGCACATTTTAGCTCATTAGACCCATGGAGGATTAAATGTGAACTAACAGCTTTCCTTGACCACTGTCAACCCCCTTATTCTAAATGAGATTATCCAAAGCAATGTCCTTTACCCCTTTTATTATCTATATAACTATATTTGGTATCTACTATTATATACCAATTATAGCCTAAGTCTTAGTGCATATTAGTTATTAGTCTTATTAATATACACATTCTGATTTAGGATGGTTCCAATTACCTATTTCATATACATAATGAATGTAAGTTGTGTGTGCATATTAAACACTTTATTTTTGTAAGAGAAAGAGTAATTAAATGACCAGAACACTTCTTCTTTACTTGATCAAAAGTATTGAACTGAACATTTATTCCAATCAGTTAGATACCTCAAATAGGCCATGTATATAATTTCTTTTTTTTATTATTTTTTAATTTTGTTATTATTTTTTATTATTTTTATATATAATTTCTTTTGGTGACAGTCTACCTTATAAATTCCTCCTATGTTTGGGAGAATTTCCCATATCGTTAGTCTCTGCCACAGACCATAGATGCCAGATACTGACTTTCCTAGTCTCCTTTGTTGCTAGGGTGTGGGGAGGTAACTTTGTGCTTCACCAATAAGTCGTGCCCAACCCATTCTCTGGGCTACACCAGGGGTGTGGACAAGCTATCACTGGCTGTGGGAGTGAGGACATTTAGTTTGCAGAGGCAACCGTGGCACTGGTTCTACCAGCAAAACGCCATGCCTAGATCAGCAGCAATGGAGACACAAACTGTGGTGAATTGGACTATTGTGTGACAGCAGTGGGACACTTGCAGCCATGTGTATTGTGTCCGGGGGTCCTACTCCTTGTGATACAGTGTCCAGGCCTGGCGTGGGCCTTCCCAGGGATTATGTGGTCTGTCTGTAATTATTTCTTCAATTACTTTCCTGTGTTGCTGGCAACAATGATTGATATACCAACTTATCAGACTCCGTTTGCTGGTAGCAACCAATCATCCAATATATCAATACGTATTTTAAAAAAATTGACTAGGAGGCACAGGAAATGGAGAAGGACCATAATGTAATGGCTACTTGTAACACAAAGAAATGAGTAAGGCCCCAGATTTCTTAATCAAAAATCTTATTTATATAAAATATACATCTTAGTGTATAATCAGTTTTCCTTCTTCCTGACACTTGAAACTTATCCAGATAGGAAAGGAAGATCATTATTTTTGTAACTTGTCAATCTGCATGGAAAATAATAAAAATAATAAGGGAAAATGTACCTTGGTGAAAATGGTTATTTTGGTACTGTTAAATCAGGCACACGTACTGATGTCATCACCATTTTTTACTACTTTAATTTTTATTATAAACTAAGATTTCTTAAAAATCTCTCTTATGCTCTGTAAATATTCTGTTCTTTTCCTGGGTAACATACAAAGCCAAAATAAGAAATTTTCACTTTTATTTAATTTCACTATATATATTTATTTTGCTACCAGTATTGTAAAAGAAAAAAATAGCCAAGTGTAGGATCTAATTTCATACGACATAAATAAATTTTGGAGAAACTAACCAAAGGATCTAATTAGGATTCCATACAACTTATTTTAATTAAATGGAAGAATGTATTTTAAGTTCCAAACCACAAACTTGTATGTGAAGTTTTGTAACATCACTGCTTGAAAACAGAATTTACTAAATAAGCTTCTTCTATAAATGAAATAATATAAAGGAGAAGTGATTATTCAATGTCATCAGTGAATATGAGAAGTAAGTTTTGCATATTTGAAAGGATAAATGTTTAAGAATAGACTTTCAGATTTAAGAAGTAGCTTTAATCTTAGCTTTAATTTTGCATCATGCAAGTTGCTTTCATAAGAGTCATGGAAATGTGATAGAAAAATAGGAAATGACCATTTTTGCAATATTAAATGCCAGAAAATAAACTTTTAAGAATTTAAAGAAAATCATTTATGTAATGAAATCAGCAATGAAAACTAGTGCCTTTGAATCTACCCTTAAACCTATACTATCTGAACATATAAACAAATCCACCCTGCAATAATCGGAATCAATGACTCATTAAGAACCTTTAAAAAAAATCAGTGTATTTTAAACTCCCTGTACATAGAAAATACATAGGCCACTTTAACAAGCACTTAGAATATTTCTCTCCTACAAACACTTTTATTTGCATGTTTGCTGGGCACAGCGTCATTTGTTATTTCAATATTTTTCTCTCCGACGATTCTTAACAGTCTGATGAAGAGAAAGATCTATGAATGAAAGATCTCCTGTGTTTGGATTTAGTTTTCCTACATTTTTATTTTTTTATTTTGTGAATATTGTTTTTTGAGGGAGATTAGAGTGAAAGGAAAGAGTGATTTTTGTTCACCATTGAGGTCAAAGAATGCCTTCCCGAGCCAAACATTTTTAAGCACATTATCTTATATTTTACAGATATAAAACGGAAAAAACCAGTGCAACTATAATTGACATAAATGAAGGCTTTTCAATGAAAACAAGTCTCTGGAATTTAAGATATAAGTTCTAAATTAAAATTTTATTTATATATACAATAATTTGGGGCAATACTTTTCAGTAATTTCTAATATAAATTATTTTAAAAATTCTACTTACAAATGTAATCAGTATTTATTTATTTATTAATGTATAAGAATATTCCATGCACTACAAAATTTCTGAAGATGAAAAAAAATTTCTGAAGATGTAGAGCTTGCTTAATGGTTTATGTATCCTTAAATAGTTAATGACAGGCAGACGTAAAAACACAATTACAAAAAAATGTGGGCACTTCTTTTAAAGAAATTTATACAAGGTTGACTCATAGTTTAGAAGAAAATGATCAATGATAACTGTGTCTCAAATAACATACTTTTGGAACTACATCTTGAAAATTAATTGGTAATTCAGTAATTAAAATTTAAGGAAACAAATTATAGGAAAAAAGAATAGACTATGTACAGGCCCTGAGGCATGAAACAGTATGTTCAGAACTACAGATCCTTTATGAATTCCATTGTCTGAGGCAACAGTACTCCGTTTCTTTGCTATTTTTTTTATGAGATAAAACTCACATATCGTAAAATTCATTTTAACCATTTTTAAGTGTATGATTCAGGGGTTTTTAAAGTATTCATAGTATTTTGCAACCAGCATGACTACCTAATTCTAGAACATTTAATTAACCCCTAAAAGGAATTCCTGTTAGTAGTCGATCCCAATTCCTCCTTCAACTCCTGGTAAACTGTAATTTACTCTCTGCCTCAATTTTGCTTGTTCTGGACATTTCATATAGAGGGAATCATGCAATATATGGCCTTTTGTTTCTGGCATCTTTCAGTTAGCATAATGTTTTAAATATCCATCTGTGTTGTAGCATGCCCCATACTTAACTCTTTTTTTTTTTTTTTAGCTGAGTAATGTTTCATGATATGAATTTATCACCTCTGTCTCTCTCTCCAGCAGTTGATGGACATTATTTCCACTTATTAATTACTATAATACTGCTGCTATATCCATTTGTGCACAAGTTTTATATGCATATGTTTTCATTTCTCTTAAGTATATACATAGGAGTACAGTGATGGGGTCATATGAAATCTCTATGTTTAACATTTGAAGAACTGCCAAACTGTTTTGCACAGATTGTACAACTTTACATTTTTACCAGCCATGTGTGAAGGTTCCTATTTTTCTACATCCTGTAGCACTTGTTTTATATATATATAATTTATATATATATTTACATGTTATATATATAACTATACATATAACTATAGATATAGCTATATAAAAACTATGTTTGTATATATTTATATATAAAATATATTTAATAAATATATATCTGTATAAGATCTATCTATATATAACTATATAAACAAGTGCTATAGGATGTTGAAAAATATATATAATCATAGTTAAACTAATGAATATGTGGTGGTATCTCATTGTGGTTTGATTTTGCATTTCCATAATGAATGAATATGTTGGATATCTTTAATGTACTTATTGCCCACTCATATAACATCTTTGAAAGAATGTCTGTTGAAATACTTGACTCATTTTTAAATTGACTTATCTATCCTTTTATTCCTAAGCTATAAGAGTTTTTCCTATATTGTAGATCCTAAACCTTTATCATACATGAGATACGCAAATTTTCTCCCATTTTGAGTCATCATTCACTTTCTTGATAGTGTCCTTTGGTGCACAAAAGTTTTATGAAGTTTAATTTATCAAATTTTCAAGTTCTTACTTTTTATTTATAATAGCTTAATATATCATTTTTCCCTTTTCTTGCTTGTGCTTTCAGTGTGTGATAGAATAAAGCATTACACAATCCAAGGTCACAAATATGTACACCTATGTTTGTTTCTAAGAATTTTATAATATTAGCACTTGCATATAGAACTTTGACCCATTTAATTTTTTTTAATTTATTCAAGTAATCTCTACACCCAACGTGGGGCTCGAACTCATGACCCCAAGATCAAGAGCCACATGTTCTTCCAACTGAGTCAGCCAGGCATCATCCTGACCCCTTTTGATTTAACTCTTGTATATGGTAGGGATCAAAATTAATTGTTTTGCATGTGGATAGCATGTAGATAGTTGTTCTAGCACCATTTGTTGAAAAGATGATTTTTCCCCTCTACATGGTGATAGTATGCTTGTTGAAAATCAAATTTCATATATTTATGGATTCATTTTTGAACTCAGTTATATACCATTGATCTACATGTTTATCCTCACGTCAGTACCACACTGTTTTGATCACTGTACTTTTACAATAAGCTTTGAACTCGAGAAGTATGAGTCTTCCAATTTCGTTCTCCTTTTGCAAGATTATATTGGCTGTTCACATCTTTGGTATTTCTACTTGAATTTTTAGGATGAGCTTTGCCATTTATGTAAAAATGTCACTTAAAATTTTCATAGAGATTGTATTGGATCTCCAGGTCACTATAGGGAACGTTAGCAGTACTGAGTCTTCAAATCCATGAACATGAGATCTCTTTCCATTTATTTTGCTCCTCAGTTTCTTTCAACTATGTTTTGTAGTTTTTAATGTAGAAGTCTTACATTTCCTTGATTAATTTATTCCTAAGTGTTTTTTTTTTAAAGTTTTATTTATTTATTCATGAGAGACACAGAGAGAGGCAGAGACATAGGCAGAGGGAGAAGCAGACTCCATGCAGGAAGCCCGATGTGGGACTTGATCCCAGGACCTCTGGATCACGCCCTGAGTCAAAGGCAGACGCTCAACCACTGAGCCACCCAGGCATCCCTATACCTAAGTGTTTTAACTAGTAAGATGATGTTACAGAGGGAACCGTCTTGATTCTTAATATCATTTTTCGGATTGTTCATTGTGTACAAATACAATTGATTTTTCAATACTCATCCTGTGTCCTACAACTCACCTGAACTCATTTATCAACTTTAATCATGTATATATGCATGTGTATTCCTTGGGGGTTTTATGTATAAAGCCATGAGTTTCACTAATATTTTTCTGTTTTAGTCATTCCCTTAAAATCTATGTCTTTTATTTGATTTTTTCTTTATCAGTTCTGTACTGCAGAATCTCCACTGCAATGTAAAATAGAAGTGGGGAAAGAGGACATCACTAATTATCAGGAAAATGCAAATCAAAACCACAATGAGATATGACGTCACACCTGTCAAGATGGTAATTATAAAAAATAAAAATTAAAAAAAACCATAACAACCATTGGCAAGGTTGTGGAGAAATTGGAACCCTTGTATACTGTTTGGTAGGGATGCAAAATTTTGTAACTACTATGGAAAACAGCTTAGAAGTTCCTCCAAAATATTTTTTTAAGATTTATCTATCTATCTATCTATCTATCTATCTATCTATCTATTTATTTATGAGAGAGACAGAGCATGAGTGTGAGCAAGGATTGGGGGGGGGGAAAGCAGAGCAAAAGAGAGGAGACCCCCTGCTGAGTAGGAAGCCACCTAAGGAAGCCACCTAAGGGGCTGGATCCCAGAACCCCAAGATCAGGACCTTAGCAGAAGGCAGAAACAACCAACTGAGCCACCCAGGCATCCCCTCCAAGAATTTAGAGTGAAACCACCATATGATCCAGCAATCTCACTTCTGGGTATTTATCCTAATGAACTGATATCATGATCTTGAAGAGATATGAACACTCCTATATTTATTGCAGCATCATTCATACTAGAAGATGTAGAAACAAACTAAACGTTCATGATTTCTTTGTGCATAAAAAATGTGGTAAATGCATATGGTGGAATTCTATTCTGCTTTAAAAGCAAAGGGAATAGAGCATTAATTATGTCACAACATGGGTGAACATTGAGAATGCATGACCTCCTTGAATGCCCAGGTATATGTCAGAAGTTTTCAAAGCCTTTATTACCTTAAGCATCTCATTCTGCAGCCTTTCCTCCCAAAATGTTTTGTTTAGTCTACTCTTTGCCCCAGTAGTTATCTGTTGCTTGAGGCAGTCGAGGCAAGAACATTTTCTGTAAATGTTTTTGGCAATGTTCCTCAGAACGGTGGCTTTAAGCACTATGTAATTTCCTAATCAGGAGAGTGAAAGACACACCCTTTGAGCTAGTCCTCAAAGGAGTCCCCAGACAAATCATACACAGAAAATAGGAAGGGTGTAAATTAACACACCACAATTTTGCTCTCATAGAGAATTGGCTGAGATTTGGCAGGGGAGGGGATGGTTTGTTTGCTTGCTTATTAGTTTCTTAAATAATTGCTTTACCAGATGGCTACCAGATTTTGGTTGGTTTCTAAGATTAACAACCCCTGCCCCACTACCACCAAGAAGAAAGTTTCAGGTATTTTTTTTTGCTACGCTTGTCACTGTTTTTACAGAGGTGGACTTTTAGTGTTTCTTACTCTACTACTTTGTTCCTTAAATCCTAATTATTATCCCATAGAGCTGGTGGCAGGCTGAGGCATCCCTCTACAGCTACCACTAAACAAACATAAATGTCTGTTCTATAGGAGGAATCTGGGTAGAGCAGCCGGTGAAGAATAACGTTCCTATCCTTCCCCACAAAACACACTGGTTTCTGTTCTATAGCAGAGAGAGACTATTCAGGGGATCTTAGGACCACCTTGCCCCTGTGAAGAGAACTGACTGTATTTGGGTCAGGCTGTGGATCAATATATGTCCCAGAGACTATGGAAACAATAGAGCAATTAATGGATGCTGAGAGCTTGAACAGGAAATGTAGTCTCTAAGGCACACTTAGATGCAACAATAATCAGTGAAAATCTTTCTAGTTCAGGGAGTTTAAACACAATCTCTGACCTATCACTGGCTGACCACTAAATGACCTAGATCCGAGAGTGGTTCCTAGGAAGTCAACTTCAAAGATAACATGAAGGAAAAGTATTCGAATAGAACTTTCAGAGTCTGCAGACTGCAGGGAATATTAAAGTATGCTTTTGATAGATGTAATTTTTTTCAAATGAAGGAGTTTGATTTCTTTTGCTGGTTGCCTGAATAGATGAATTTTGTCAAAAAGTTTTCCTGCATTCTTGGCAGGATCATATCTTATTTTCTTTTCTTCATTTGTTATTATAGTAAATTACATTATTTGATATTCTGTGTTGAACCAACCTTGCTTTCCTGGGACAAGCCCATCAGATTGTGATGTATCAGTCTTTGAATGTATTACTGGATTCAATTTGTTAATATTTTAATGACAATTTTTTCATCTGATTCATGAAGGATACTGGTTTACAACTTTTTTCATATCTGGTTTTGTTAATGTAATGCTGGCTTCATGAAATGAGTTGGATGTGTTTTCTCCTCTTATATATACTTGAAAACACTTTGTAGAATTGGTATTATTTATTCTTAAATGTTTGATAGAATTTACCAGAGAAAATATCTGTAGTTTTCCTTTTTGGAAGGTATTTGACCAAGAGTTCTGTTTCTTCAGTAGATATAGAACTTTTTGCATAAACCTTGTGGAAGTTTTGGTGGTTAGTATCTTTCAATGAATTGATCTTTTTCAACTAAAGTTTTGAATGCGTGGACTTAGAATTGTTTGTAGATTCCTTTATTATTCTAACTGCATAATTTATACTAATATCTTCTCTTTCATTCATGATGTTGGTAACTTGTTTCTTCAGTCATTTTCATAGTAAATCTGACTAGAGGTTGACCATATTTGTTGATATTTTCAGAGTCAAAATTTAGTTTCTAGTTTTTCTATTGTTTTCTATTTTTCATTTCATTGGTGTTTTTATTTTCTTTCTGCTTACTTTCCTTTTAATTTGCCCTTTATTTTTTGGTGTCCTGAGGTGCAATCTTAGAATACTGGTATAAGAAAAATCTTTTTCTTTTTTTAAATTCTAGCCTTTAATGCTAAAAAAACTTCTCCCCAAGCACTGCTTTAACTTTATCTGATAAATTTGGTATATTATAGTGTAATTTTAATTTAGGAAGAACATTTTAATTAATTTTCCTTTCCTTTATCTTTCACAGATGGGTTATTTAGAATGTTTCATTTATTCCCAAGTATTTGGGAGTTTTCATATGTCTTTCTACTATTGATTACTAGTTTGTTTCCTTTATGATCCAGTAACAAAGTTATATATATATATACATGCATACAGTTTATAGTTTATAAAGTTTGCTTTATGAACTAGAATACAGTTACACTTGTTGAATGTTCCATGTGTTTGAAAAATATCTATAGTCTACCATTATTGAGTATTCTATAAATATCAATTAAGACAACTTGTTGACAGTGTTGTTCAAGTCTTCCAATATCCATACTATCTGCCTGCCTACTCATTTTATCAATGATTGAGCGAGGAGCCTGAATTCTCTCATTGTAATTATGGAGTTGTCTATTTATCCTTTCAGTGCTGCTAGTCTTTGTCTCATATATTTTAAAGCTTTGTTGTTAGACGCATACAAATTTAGAATGTTTATGCTTTATTGGAGAATTGATCTACTTCTCATTATGCAATGTCCTTCTTTATCAGTGATAATATCCCTTATTTTGAAATCTCATTTATCCAATATTAAATAGCCAAAATTTCTTTCTTTTAGTATTTGCATCATGTATCCTTTTCTATTCTTTTACTTTTCATCAATCTCTATATTTAAAGTGAGTTTCTTATAAACAACATATATTTGGGTCTTGCTTTTTTTGACCCCACTGGATGGTCTCAGGTTTGAATTTGCATTTAGATCATTCACATTTAATGTTATCATTGAAATGCTTGGATTGAAATCTTCAATCATTTAGTTATTTTCTAACTTTTTTTCAGGGTTTTTGTTTGTTTTCCCCATTCTGTCCTCTGCTTCTTGAATTCCTATAATGTGTAGATTAGATTATTTATTAGATTATTTGTCCCATATACTTGGTTGCTCTGGGGTTTATTTGTTTCATTACTTTTTTTTTCTCTTAGGTGTCAGAATAATTTCTACAGCCTATTTTCAAGTACACTGTTTCTTTCCTCCTTTATATCATGTCTGTCTTTATTTTACTACAAATCCTTTATCTCTTTCACTATGTTATTTCTAGCATTCCATTTCATTCTTGTAGTTTGCATCTCTGTTGAAATTACTCAAGCGATTTTGCATACTTTTACCCATTAGGGCCTTTATATATTAATTACAGCATTTTAAGTTTCCTATCCTATAGTGTCAACATCTGTGTCATATTTCCACTTGATTCTGTTGATTACATTTTCTCTATTGGAGGTGTCTTGCATTTTATCATCTTTTCTTGTGCTTCTTGTTTTCTGAAAGCTGGTTCTGTCCTGTAAGACAGCATAGACTAAAAGGCACAATTTTTATTCTAAGAAATTGGCATGTCTTTCTTCCTGCAAGGCTTGCAATATGGTGGTTTGTGTTAATCTAGTCAACAGCTGAGTTTGGCTCCAGGTTTATTGTCACTAAGATTACCCTAGTACACTACAGTTTTCAAACTCCTTTAGTGATACCATGTATTTAGTGTGAAGGCTGGATTACTAGATGTTGTTTCTAAGAGTTCCCTGTGAGCTCACATTTAGGCCTTCCTTTTGCTCTGAACCTCAGAGAGAGTCAACCCCTTACAGATATCACAGCAGTATTCCACTGATAGTCTATGAGTTTGGTAGTTGGAAGTTTGGAGTGTGTCTTATGTCCCCTGCTACCCTAGGCTGAAGCCCTAAGTCCCACTGTTACTATACTTGGAGTTGGGACCTTTACAGTAATTAAGGTTATACAAGGTTGTAAAGGTGCGGCCTTACTCCTACAAGATTAATGTCTATAAGAAGAGGAAGAAATACTAGTGAGTTCTGTATGCATGCTCAGAGGAGCAGCCATGTGAGGACACAGTGAGAAATTGGACATCTGCAAGTCAAGGATTGAAGGCTTCATAATGAACACTGCTGTGCCAACACCTTCATCCTGGACTTCCAGCCTCCAGAACTGCGAGAAAGTAAATTTATATCGTTGAATCCATCCATCCTATGGGATTTTGTTATTGCAGCCCAAGTGAACTAATCTGTGAAGACAGAAGAGGTAGATTGGATAGTTTCCTGTTGCTCCCATGGTGGCTATTCCTATCCTGCCCAAGACTTGTACCACAAGCAAAGCTTTCCAGGTACTCTCCGGCCCCTGTATGTGCACTAGATGAGGTTTGTAGAAAACAAGTCTTCAAAGGGTTATAAACCACCCTCCTAGTGTCTGTGGTTGTCAGAATCTTTCTGTTCTCTGCATTCTGCTCTTATGCACTCAGCCTCCAGCAGTGGGTCACCTCTAATAGCTCAGTCCTCCATACCCATATCTCACTGTGTCTGCTCAAGAAAAGCAAGTGCTCATATCCCATCTCTCCACAAGGTACTTCTCAGGCATAGGGGATGATTTGGTTGTCTCATAATTTCAGTTCTCTGTGGATTCATGACTGGTTATGAATTTGCAGTTTGTCTGACTTTTATGTGGTTGGATGCATTTTCCTCCTGTGCAAATCCCCAAGCAGAACATCAAGTGTCACGTGTTTTCTATGTATTCATCTTTTTGAGCTGAAGGCTGTATAATATGTTTAGGTATATATTAAATATCACTGATTTCTTTTTAGCTATTTCTAAACTGCCATTTTAAAAAAGAATGGGATTTTAAATTGTAATGATTTTATTTTTATTTCTTTTATAATAATTTTATTTGTTAAAATCTAATTTTGACCTTTTCACAAATATTCTTCATTATGGTTTCTATTTTCCTTTATATTGCTCTATCATTTTATGCATACTTAATTTATTATATGAAATGATGATCCCAGTATCTAATACCCATAGGTCTCATTTTCCTCTTGTTTGTCTCATTTCCTACATGTATTTTATTAATTTTTTTTAAGATTTTATTTATTTGTTTGAGAGACAGAGAGACAGAGAATGTGAGCAGATGGGGGGGGCAAAGGAAGAGGGAGAAGTAGACTCCCGGCTGACCAGGAAGCCCAATGTGGGGTCCATCCCAAGACCCTGAGACCATGACCTGAGCTGAAGGCCGATACTTAACCAACTGACCACCCAGGCACCCATTTACTTGTATACATTTTTATAACTAGATTGATTAGTGGAATCTGTAAAACTGAACTATCCTTGAATACCTAGAAGAAAACATGTTTGGTCATTTTAATACTCTCTCTTGTATTAGTTTTCTCAGAATTTCATTTGAATTTTCACGAATAAGTCCAATATGTAATGGTCTAGAATAGTTTTATGTCTACCATTTACTAGTTTTAGCCTCCATCTCACTCTGTGTTTGGCACAGCTTAATTGTCATAAGATTTATCTTTTTTGTGAAAGGTGTTTTATAATTGATCGATAAAAACCTCTGAGTCTGCTTTTATGTATAGGTGTTTAATTACTCTTGGAATACCCTTCCTGTTTATTGATCTATTCAATTTTTCTACCTTTCCTTCAGTACCTTATGATAATTTACATTTCAAAGAAAATATTTTTATTTTTATTTTTTTTTTTTAGAAAATATTTTTAATCTAAATTTTAATGTTACATAATTTTATATAATATGATTATAGCTTCTAAACATGCATTCACAATTGTAGTTCCTTCTTTTATTATTTTGTTTGTACTATTTATGTATTATTATTATCTTGTATTCTTCATTTAAAATGTTTTTATTTTTTTTTAAGATTTCATTTATTTATTCATGAGAGACACAGAGAGAGAGGCAGAGACACAGGCAGAGGGAGAAGCAGGCTCCCTACAGACAGCCTGATACAGGACTCGATCCTAGGACTCCAGGATCACGACCTGAGCCAAAGGCAGATGCTCAACCACTGAGCCACCCAGGCATCCCTAAAACATTTTTAAAAGTAGACGTGGCCAATTATCCATTTAATCTGGACTTTTTTTTTCCTAATCTGAACTTTTAAAAAAAGGGAAAAAACAGCCTTTGTATTACTTTTCTAAATGTACCTTTTATTTGTTTCCTGATTTTTTTAAATCTGAGAGGTCTGTCCTTATTAATTTATTGGGGAGGGTATTTGTTTTGTTCTTTGCTAAGCTACTTGGATGAATGATGGTGTTAAAGTCGACAGTCATCATTCAATTATCAAAGTATACTAATAAAATATTAATACCCATTTGATCTAAGATAATGAATGCATATGTATGGCACATTTACTTAGAGATGTTTTTCATCCAGCCCAAATCTTTGTTTTTTTTTGTTTTTTTTTTTTTTTCCAAATCTTTGTTAAAGACATATATTATCCATAATAAAAACGGAAGTGCAATCCCTACCAAATGAGTGTGGTATGATCCTGACCTCAGCTCCATGTAATCCTAAAGGCATTTCAGTTGAGCCTGTGAAATTCATCCCACTGTAGCATTAAGGGGTTTTTGAAGAGGTTTAGTTTACAAGTAAAGAGACCATTTAGAAAAATTTGGTAAGTAAACATAGGGTAGGAATCAATAAGTTTGTTAATTTAGGTGAAGCAGAAAAGTAGTGAGATAGGCTAGACATGAGAGTCACTTTAAATGAGAACCAATGTTTTGTGATTTGAATTACCTTCTTCAGTAGAAATAAACTGTACTAGATATGTTAAGACCAGAAAACGAATATGGAAACTTTTAATCAAAATGTGTACATCTGTAGTTCATCCCCTTAGAAAACAATTTTTTTTTCCGGGAAAATTATTACAGACTTACCCTAAAATTTTTGTGTTTATTTCCCACTGCCTCATATGCTCACAGAATGTGTTCTGAAAATAACACTGTAGTAATATTATGTGTAACTATATAGGAACTATATAAAAATCTACAGAACACTAAGAAAATGGTAGCTATTACTTGGAAAACCAAGGTACATATCTGCTTCAGGAGTCAAGGTTATATTTATATGAAATTTAAAAAAAAATCAAGATTCTGTTGTTGAGTTTTGATCTGTAAAGAAATACATCTCAAGTGTCCTAGGAACAGAGCATACACTAGAAGTTGTCTATTTGTTAATTATACTTTACTTTTAAGTAGTGGTTTATAGCCTATAAAGTGGTTTGTCATATATTATTGCACCAATATTCTGACAATTCAAGGAAGAAGGTAAATGAGGTATTCCCACTGTCGTATATAAGAGGATGTTAAGATTGAAAAAGGATGGACACTGCTCCGATATTGGTGTTTTAACTCTGCTCCACTGCCGGTGGCCTCCCTAAATGAGCAGAAGCCCTCTGCACAGGGCTAGCCCTCTGCACAGATAGATGGATAGGTCTTTCATAAGAGGGGCTTAAGACACTTCAATTGTGGAATTACTTACAGCTGTAGCATAATACAACTTCTCTATACTGGTACTCAAAGAGGTCTGCTTATTAGGTAATTACAATTAAAATAGGCAGATGAGGGGCACCTGGATGGCTCAGTAAGTTAAGCATTTGGCTCAGGTCATGATCCCAGGGTATTAGGATCAAGTCCTACATCAGGCTCCCTGCTCCACAGGGAGCCTGCCTCTGCTTCCCTCTGTCTTTCTCTGTCTCTCATGAATAAATATTAAAATCTTTAAAAAGTAAGCAGATGATAAGATTCATGGCATAGTAGTGCAATAATTTGTTTGAGCTGCCTTTTGAAAACAGAAATTGCTGATTTTCTAATATATAGCATTATGAAAAAGGATAAACAGGATATATTTTTGGAGTACAATTGCTAAGCCTCTTAAATAACAATTCAGTTTTAATTATTCCATCGGATTTATCTCACAGCCGTTAGCTGAGTGTCCTCTATTTAACAATCCAAATGTGATTCA
This sequence comes from Canis lupus dingo, assembly GCF_003254725.2. NCBI lineage: Eukaryota > Metazoa > Chordata > Mammalia > Carnivora > Canidae > Canis > Canis lupus. The sequence goes on along the minus strand of NC_064258.1, from coordinate 51,223,446 downwards.
ACTAATTTTTTTTTTATTTTTTTTTATTTTTTATTTTTGTGATTCAACTAGTTTTGAGAGATTAAGTGTACTTAATGGTCTAACTTGATTTCTGGCTTCCTTGCAGTACCCCCACCCCCCAACGGAGGGAGTTCTATTACTTTCTTATGAGCTCCAAATTTGAAGAATTTGAAGATTTTGTTGCACTAAAGTTTTTCAGGTTTTATAGTTTGCCATATTATCGGAATTGGAATTATGTTGGTGGCAGGTATTAAATGTTGAAGGATCATGTATATTTATGTATCTATATATATATTTTATCTCTCCAAAAATTTTGTTTAGGAAACTATGGTTTTATCGTTTGTCCATCAACCAATTTAAAAAAAATACAAAAGCAACTTCAAAATCACTTTGTTTCTTGCCTGTTTCAGTTCAGATTCATGTTTACAATCAATCTGTAATCCAAAAAAAAAAAAAAAAAAAAAAAAAAAAAAAAAAAAAAAAAAACAATCAATCTGTAATCCTGCACCCACTGGGCAATGGCTCTGGGATAGGCACCTTCATAGCACCTGTGTTTTTCTATATGAAAACTTGATGTAGGGACACCTGCATGGCTCAGTGGTTGAGCGTCTGCCTTCGGCTCAGGTTGTGATGGCGGGGTTGTGGGATCGAGTCCCGCATTAGGCTCCCTGCATGGAGTCTGCTTCTCCCTTTGCCTGTGTCTCTGCCTCTCTGTGTGTGTCTCTCATGAGTAAGTAAATAAATTCTTAAAAAAGAAAGAAAGAAAACTTGATGTGGTTGGTGTTGTAGAAAGCCCAGTTTAGAAAGGTGGGAGCTGAGAGTCAAAGTCACAATTAGTTACAGAAAATGACAAATCAAATACATACTTGAGTCATAGTTACAAGCTATTTTTTGTGAGTAGAACATCATGATTTTGTTTTAAGAAAAAAAAAAGTGAAAGGAGAGAGTATGACTGTCACCTTTATATCTGCCACCCAAATAAGCACACGTAGGGTGTTTAGGATTTGGTTTCCTGTTCATGCTCTAGAGCTCTGTCCCAGGTGCCTCTTGGCCCATCACTGGGACCCAGTCTCTGCTGGCTTTGGAAATAGTCCTAACACTATTGGGTCTTTCTGTTCTGTTTCTTACTGGCTGTTTAAAAATATAGCTCGAATGGGTTTTAAATGTTTTTCTAATCATTTAAATTATCAGTATAGTATTTGTGTTTCAGATGGGCAAAATAAGAAAGGTCCAAGGTAACTGGAAATTTGTGCCTATTGCTTTGTTTCCTATGGCATATACATTATTTGTATTTGTAAATGTATCTGTTTTGCTCAATGTGTCAACTAGAACAGGAATCCATCTTCTGATCACCAATGTAAAAAAGTTACCTACTAGGTTCTCACTATCACTAGGTATTATCAAACTTTAAAAATGTGGCCAGTCTTATTTGTTGACAATGACACATCTTTCTATTATTCTGATTGTGGTGAGATTAATCAACTTTCATGAGTTTATTAGCCATTTGTATGCCTACTTTGTTGCTACTTATATTTTACTTGGGGATGATGGCTTTTCTTTATTGGTGTTTAGGAATTCATTTTAAATTATGGTTATAAATCTATATCCTGTTGCGTAAGTTGCGGATATGTTTTGCCAATATGTAACACAAGCATTAATTCTGAATATGCTACTCCACTGACAGAAGTGTATATGTTCACATCTGTCTACTTTTTCTTTTCTAACCTCTGGGATTCCTCATTATGTAAAGCTCTTAAGCATAAGAGCTGGAAGTACATAAGCAACGTAAAATCATTAGCAGTTATTATTCTCTTTCGCTTTCAACAAAATTATCCTGAATTAGAGTTGAGGGCTTCATTTTAGTAGCAAATCTTTCTAAAGGCAGGTTCTCTAAATGCAGGGAAAGAGAAAGTTTTATATACATGTGTACTTTATAATTAATAACCTAAGGAGCAGTTAGTGTCCTGTGATTATTTCTGTTCATTTTAGTCTGTTGATGGCAGAGGAGTTTCTCTTTATCTCTAATGGGAAGAATGATGTCCAAAGATGGTTTTAATTTTATGAGGTTTGGGTGGGAAATTCATCTACTCTGCATTGTTTATCCATCAAATCTCAACTAAAATTTTCTATCACTTTTATTTCCATCAGTGATATAATAGGGGATGCTCTGGCATCATTATGAATTTATTAATTTTCTTATATTATTTTCTTATGTCCTGGTGTTTCAGAGAATTTAGGGGGAAGTTTTGATAAGCACATTCCACCCTTAGTCTTGAATTAGAGATCTCATTTCTTGCCTTCATAAACAATAATTATACTCTGGGTTCTTTTTTTTTAATTACGAGGAGATGAAAAAGGTACAACTATTTATTGATAGGAAAAAATTCAAAATATGTGACTCATAAGTTAAAACAAAGTTTGAAGGACATCAAGGAATGCAAATAAAAAGAAAGAAGTTTTGGCAACATTTACAATATACATAATGATGTAGAATATAAATAAAGAACACGGAAAGCCACAAAATGAGTTTCATTTTTTATTAAAGATATGTGACATTCACCAAAATAAAATATAGAGTAACAACTTTTCTGTATTGTATAATGCATAATAAACAAAAATTCTAAGAAAGAAAAGAAAAATTTACAAAAAATATGAAACTGAAACTTTATCACAAAGCACTAATATTTTCTTTAAATCAGTTATGAGTTAGATAATTAAAGTACAAAATGTAGGGGATCTGAATAAAATTATAGCAATATATCCCACTTCCTTTCTGACAATGCATATTTATTTTCAATCACTTGATGAAAAATAAAATATATTTGATTAAGAAGTACGGTTCCATATGGTTTATTTATGAAAAATCATGTAGACTTCTTCACTGACCATGTGATATAGATAAAACAAAATTTATAAATTAATTTTAAAAAGTAAAAGAAGACTTCTAGCTACACAAGTAGTATTATCATATATTAAAATTTAAACATCAAAGGCAAAAAAGAATATTAACTTAAAATGTATGTACTACAAACATAACCATTAATAGAAATGCATGTGAGTCTTAAATTATTAGATTATGAGGCAGAATGAATGACAGTAGAGAAAAATCTCATTCAGACTTTCTAAACTGGAATAGCAAAAAGTCTAAAATAGTGTTATAAAGCATTTAGTAAGAATTTTAGCTGAAATTAATACATTATTAAAAATAAAATTAGAAGCACTATGTATTATTTACAAATGTGTTTCTAAAATAACTAAAAATATATACTCAAATATCAGACCAGTATGAAAAAAAAGAAAACCAAAACTGGGGAGAAAATGAGGTTGATATTAATAAAGTTACAGAAGATACATATATCATATTTATAAAATGACAAAACCAATGCTTTTTTACAAATAATTAAAAATATGTAAAATTCTGTATTCTAGAAAAAAATAATTACCTAATTAGATCAAAAGAATGAGAAAAGCAAGTGCATAGAAATTTATTAAAAAGAAGAATGTCAGCAAGATGGAGGCGTATACCAGCCTTAGTCCTACAGAAGCAACGGGACAATTGTTTATAAAAGTAAACATCAAAAAAAAAAGAAAAAAAGAAAAAAGAAAAATAAATAAAAATAAATTTAAAAATTCAAATAAATAAATAAATAAATAAATAAATAAATAAATAAATAAAGGTAAATATCCCTAGGAGGGCTCAAGTGTCCAATTAAAAACAACAGTTACCCACTGCATTAAATAACAAAGAAAAATCACCTGAAAAGCCAAACAAACAAGTAAACAAAAACCTTGGAATTTGTGTAAGATTTCAGTAGGATGTCCAAGACATCATTCTATCATCAATTACCAGATAGAATGTATACCCTAACATTCACAAGTGTATCACAAATGTACTATATTGAAGTAAATTTGCAAGAAAATTGTTGAAGACATGATTAATATTTTTCAACTATTCTAAAGGGAGACCAGATATATAAAGAAGCATATGATTAGACGAAAGATATTCATTGGATTAATTGTATTTCCAATAAAGCCATGTCTGTTTCCTTGTGTTTGGATCCCTTACCACCCACCTTTCTTTCGTCTCTTGCCTTTTATGAGAGGAACCAGAATATGGGCTACATTTGCACAGCTTACTTATGCAATGATTTCTGGTTGGGTTTAGCCAATGAGAAGTGCTGGCAGGCAAGTGTCTTGCCTTGACTCCCTCCAGCATACCTACCTTAACTTGGCTGTGAACCCTAACTGGACACAGCTCACTTCTCTTCTGTGGCCTGAGGATGGCAAGCTTTACTACTATCATTTTAAAGCACCCACTCTTCTCTAGCTAATCCTTGATATGTAAAAATTCTTCACCACATCTTCTTTTAAGCATGCCATCTGCTTCCTGTTGCAACCCTGACAGATTCAAAGGCAGTTCTCTGTAAATGGATTTATAGCTTTATCAAGACTATAACCTTTTAAATCTTATTAAAATAAATCCCCGGGTGAAAATGTGTTTTGTGTTTTCTTGAAAACATGGTGTTTTTAGAAAATTAGAATTGTAGAGGCAGACTTGCACTATTAAATATTAAACATAAAAAATACAATAATTAAAACAATGTGGTAATAACTTAAATTTTATAAAGATAAAGGCCACAGAATATGCCAGGAAAAAAACCCTAAATATGTCTATGTGTCTTTATCTACCTGGTAGAGAAGCGGAAAAACAAAGAAAGAGATTATAGCATCGTAGTACAACTATTTCCAGATTTTCCCACCATCAATACTTGAGAAAAGCCTTTAATTTGAATCATTACTGTTCAACCAGTGATGGAATAGAAATAAGAAAATACAGAAGCAAATTATAGTATATAATATGATTTTATTTGAAATCCTGAGAAATACAAAGTCTGAGCCTTGGGCATTCACATATGTGAAGAAATCTGCAAAGGAATCTGAGGGGGAAAGAAAACCAGATTTTATATCAGAATTAGTGCAAATATACAACAATGTTAATTGTATAAATAATCTGTAATATATTCAGTTGAGATCATTGTAAACAATTGACAAAAATCAGATTTAGGAAATAATGATAAGTAAAAATAATTTCTGTAATTTAAATAATGAAGTAGATGATACATTAAGTATGCTTTTCATTTTTATTAATCTCTATGTTTGCATATAAATGTATTTTTGTATTATATATGTTAAATTGTAAGATGAAGATAATAGATTAATATATGATGTTTATGTTATGCTTTTCTATATTTTCAGAATTGCCTACAATAAATACCTATTATTCTTATGATATAATAAATACAACAAAAAGCATAATTCAAAAATAAAACAAAACATTAAATTAATTCACTAAAAATACATTTTCAGAAAAAGCTTTCTAGAACTATCTAGACCAGAGTAAGTTATCAGAAGCCTAGAATAATGAATATTTTGATGTCAACCCTTAGCTAGCACGTAAATGAAAATCATGGACATTGTGTTATGGATGTTTTACAGTGAAATTCAGTTCGAATTATCTTTGTAATTAGATAAGTCATCAGAAAGAGAGGAGGTTTCTTTCTTAGGACCTAACTTATTATAAATGTAATATGAGCAACTGATCCTTCAAGAGAAGTGTACAAGTTTTTGAGAACTTTTTTTATTAAAGTAAAATTTTAGGAATCCTATGAAGTTTGCAGCTTAATTAATTTTTGCAATATAATAATAAATATGTAACCATGATCCAATTTTCCAATATTTCAAAAATAAAACTGTGCCACCACCAGCAGAGACTTCTATTTTCTATATTTTCAGAATTGCCTACAATAAATATCTATTATTCTTATGATATAATAAATACAACAAAAAGCATAATTCAAAAATAAAACAAAACATTAAATTGTCTCAAATGGAAATGCCCCTGAAATAACCATGCATGTTTATGTTTGTGTTTATGGATAAACAAAGTTCATATACATACACATGTATGCATATTAGCATATATATGTCATATATGAATATATACACATTTATAGCTTGTTACTTATGATTCTAAATAAGAGGTTATTTTTCTTCTCATTACCATAAAATGCACATTTTAAGGTGCAAAATATTTACTATGGATGAATAAATTTAATTACTAAAAGGGTAGAATAAACACTACCCTTACCTTTTATAGATTTTGAGTATTTGACTATTTTAATCTTTACAACCAACGTGTTCAATTGATGGGGCTGATATATTGAACAGGCCAACGAGATGATTCTTCCATATTAGAAGTCCTATGACATCTACGACTGTGCAAGGGAAAGACAAGGGTTTAATTTATTCACCAGACTCTGATTCCACTGCTTCCAATCTTATTGATTATAAAATGAAATGCTAAGTCAGACACTTCATACTAATAATGAGCGCACTTGAGGAATTCAATCAAATTAGTAGGTTCAGGGAAGTGAGTACAAGCACACATGGTGCACTATAGTTTTCAAAGGTGTTAATGAGTGACAGACTTGCTATCTTTATAGCGTTTGACTTTGAAGAATAGTAGATACAGACAAGTCAAGGCATTAATTATTCTGGCAATGGAACAAAAGTTAATATTAGGATTTGGGTCTTAATTATTGAACTTAAGTAACCTGTATTGTCTTTTCATGCTAAGAAAGTGTAAATAAAATTACACTAAAAAAATATAAGCCTCAAAATTGGAGAATTAGTTAAGTGATTGTAACATTATTGTAATATTGCCGTTACGTAAAAAATAAAGCTTAAAGGAAAACAAGCATACCCAAAAAACATTCATTCAATACTATTAAAAAACATATAAAACTTGACGATATTTTTTCTTAGAAAAAAGAGCTCTGAATTATCACTAGCCTTACCAAATAATCTTAGAAACTATCCATAGCTTTTTTTAAAACTATTTTTAAATTTCTTCAAAATTTATTTTTGGGAATGCATTTATTCACCAAGTAGCAAGACAATGGCTTATGTAGTCGTTGCAATGATGAAGTCAGGTCAATGTAAAAGGATTTTTGAAATTGTAATTATTTGAATTTTGGATCATAACAATGGATTTCTTACAATTACATACAAATAATACTCTACAAAATGATACAGATATAACAAGGTCAAGATAAAAGTCAGTATTTTTATACATCAGCAGTTAATTGCTTTTGACTGCAATTTAATCTTATTTCAGTCTTATTGCACTTTGATTAAAATGCATATTTCATATCCATCTTGAATTATATCTTGGACTTAAACATCTACCTGAGTCTTTCTTTTCTATTTAATAGGCCACATGTTAATTAAACACATGTCTATCGATGAGAACACACCTCATTTTGAAAGGTGACTTTCTTGACAACATCAGAAAATAAAAGATTCTCATACATGAATATTCAAATCTTACTTGATCATCTTTCTCAATAACTTACTTATCCTGACAATGCCTCCTTTTTTTTTTTGTAAAATGGAACAATAATAATGATATAGTTGAATGAAATAAAGTAATTCTAGATTGAAGAGAACTGTGATTCTTCTGTGTAAAATTATTTCAGGAAAATATACAATAAACTAACATCATGAATAATTCACCACTGATTCCAAAAAAATGTTCCATGTAGGCCTTACTAGTGAGTTCTCTTAATCTAAATAAATGTTATTCATTTTCCATTATTCTTTATTCCATTAACAATTATATCTCAGTCTCCTGAATTCATTACCAGAACATATGTTGTTGAAAAATATTTTATTGATGTATAACTGACATACAGGACTGTGTAAGTTAAACACATAGAGCATAATGATTCAATTTACATACATTATGAAATAATTACAATAAGCTTACTTAACATTCATCATCTCATAGATCTAAAAAAAAAAGAGAGAAAAAGACTATTCTTTTCCTTATGACGGGAATTCTTAGGATTTCCTCTCTAACTTTCAAATGTGCCATGCAGTTGGGATAACCGTAGTCATCACGTTGTATATTATATCTCTAGTACATTTTATCTTATAAATTAGTGTATTATTATCTAAGTATGTCTTTACTTTGGTTATTAATTGATATACTTGGCAGCCCCCACATTAGGGGCATAAATATTCATGATTGTTAGGTCCTCTTGTTGGATACACCCTTTAAGTATGATATAGTGTCCCTCTTCATCTCTTACTACAGTCTTTGGGATAAACTTATTTTATCTGATATGGGGATTGCTACCCCAGCTTTCTTTTGAGGACCATTTGAATGGTAAATGGTTCTCCTAACTTTCATTTTTTTTTAATTCTTTTTTTTTAAATTTTATTTATTTATGATAGGCACAGTGAGAGAGAGAGAGAGAGGCAGAGACACAGGCAGAGGGAGAAGCAGGCTCCATGCACCGGGAGCCCGATGTGGGATTCGATCCCAGGTCTCCAGGATCACGCACTGGGCCAAAGGCAGGCGCTAAACCGCTGCGCCACCCAGGGATCCCCTAACTATCATTTTCAAGCTGGAGATGTCCTTAGGTCTAAAATGAATCTCTTAAAAATAATAAAATAAAATAAAATAAATAAATAAAATAAAATGAGTCTCTTGGAGGTAGCAAATAGATGGGTCTTGCTTTTTTATCCAGTCCGATACCCTGCATCTTTTGATGCGAATATTTAGCCCATTCACATTCGGAGTAACTATTGAAAAATAGGAATTTAGTGTCATTGTAATACCTATTCAGTCCCTGTTTTTGTGGATTATTTCTTTGGGCTTCCTCTTTCTTTTACAGTATCCCCCTTAATATTTCTTGCAGAGCTGGTTTGGTGGTCACATATTCTTTCAGTGTCTGCCTATCTTGGAACCTCTTTATCTCTCCTTCTATTCTGAATGAGAGCCTTGCTGGATAGAGTATTCTTGGCTGCATGTTCTTCTTATTTAGTGCCCTGAATATATCCTGCCAGCCCTTTCTGGCCTGCCAGTTCCCTGTGGAGAGGTCTGCTGTTAATCTGATATTTCTCCCCATATAAATTAAGAATCTCTTGTCTTTCACTACTTTAAGGATTTTCTCTTTATCTTTGGAATTTGCAAGTTTCACTATTAAATGTTGAGGTGTTGAATGGTTTTTATTGATTTGGGGGTGTCCTCTATATCTCCTGGATCTGAATGCCTGTTTCCCTCCCCAAATTAGGGAAGTTCTCAGCCATGATTTGCTCAAATATACTTTGTGGCCCTCTCTCCCTCCTGGCATCTTTTGGAACCCCAATTATATGTAGATTCTTCTTTCTCAGGCTATCATTTATTTTCCTAGCCTTTCCTCATGGTCTCTTGTTTTTCTCTTTTTTTTCCTCAGCTTCTTTCCTTACCATCAACTTGTCTTTTATGTCACTCACTCTTTCTTCCATCTCATTAACCCTAGCAATTAGGGCATCCAGTTTGGATTGCATCTCATTTAATTTATTTCAATTTTGGCCTGATTAAATCTAAATTCTACAGTCATGAAGTCTCTTGAATCTTTTATGCTTTTTTCCAGAGCCACCAGTAGCTTTATAATTGTGCTTCTGAATTGGCTTTCTGACCTTGAATTGGAATCCATATTCTGTAACTCTGTGGAATAGAGTACTGTTTCTGATTCTTTCTTTTGTGGTGAATTCCTTCTTCTAGTCATTTTGTTCAGAGTAGCTGTATGAGTGGGCTGAGTCAACAATATCAACTATGACCTAAGAAAATTCCACCCTAGATGATTCTGACAAGGTCAGAGACCAGAAAATGAAAAAGATCAGAACAAATGAAACAAAAGGACCACTAAAGTAGAAAACACATTTTAAAACAAAATAGTAAAAAATAAAAGGCAAAAAAACTCCAAGGAAGAAGAAAAAAAACAAGGAAAAATAGTAAAGAGGAAAAAGAAAAAAGGGGGGACCTGGGAGATGGTGGTAGTGAAGAAGTGGGAGTGGAGAGAGAATGTAATCTATCTGAGGGGTCCAGGAGGGTGATCCTCTTGGTTCTGAGTGAATTAAGTTCTGTATGTTAGAGGATGCTCAGTCCCAAATTTATATGAACCAGCAAAACTGGGATCCCTGGATGGCTCAGCAGTTTAGTGCCTGCCTTGGGCCTAGGGCATGGTCCTGGAGTCTCGGGATCAAGTCCCACATCAGGCCCCGTGCATGGAGCCTGCTTCTCTCTCTGCCTGTGTCTCTGCCTCTCTCTCTCTCTCTGTCTCTCATAAATATAAATAAATAAATAAATAAATAAATAAATAAATAATAATAATAATTTTAAAAAAAGAGCAATACTTGTAGAGAGTCGCACCATTGACCACCAAAATGTAAATGAGATAAAAGAAGGGAGCAGAATGGGAAGGAAGAGAGAATATAATGTCACTGAATGAACCAGCATGGTGTTCCACTTGGTTCTGGGTGCATGCTGGTCATGTTTTAGAAGTCATTTACTTCTGCCATTATAGAACAAAATGAGGCAAAGAACAGAAAACACGAAACAACAAAAAACATATTTTGTATATCTCCCAAAATTGATTATGTTGAAGGGAATTCAGAAGCAGAAAATATATCTAAGACCTGTAATTGTAGAAATATGAAAGTCGAAAAGGAAGAAACTTAATAATGAAGAGGTGGGAAAATATTGCAGCTAAGGTGGGAAAAGAGAAAAAATATTGGAAATTTTTGGTCTGATATAAAAACGTGTTGTACTGGAAAGAGGGAAAATGGGCGGAGGGACCTTTTAGTTCTATATACTATATTCCCTCGATATTCCCTTGTTGCTGGAGCTTTCCAGCGCTGCTCAGTCCACAGCTTGCTCTCCCCCTGTCCTTCCAGCTGGTCTCTGGGGGAGGGGCTGCTGTGCTGAGTCTCAGGTGTGTGCACCTGGGGGAGCTGCCCTGCCCCCGGCAGGTGTCAGGTTCAGTGGAAGTCGTTGACCCCCGAGGCCCCTGTCCCCTAGCGGCTCCCCTCTCCCAGGCAGGAGGTGACACCAGGAGGGGCAACCCCACTGGCCGCGGCCAGCTCCCCAGCCCTGGAGTCAGCTCCCGCAGTAACCACCCCAGCTCCCAGTCTGCACTGGCCTGGATGCTCCCGTGTTGGGGGCGGGGGGCGGGGGCCGCTGGTCTGCACAGCTCGGGGGGCACCACGGGGCAGGTGTGCTCTGGCAGTCCTGGGCCCTCCCCACCTCCACCTGTGGGGGCGGAGCACAGGATCTGGGTCTGTGTCTGCCCATCACCCTCGGATCCGGGGTCTGCACTGTTGGAATCGGGCTCCTAGGGTGCACAGACCCCTCCCCCGGAGACCCCTCCCCCGGAGACCCCTCCCCTGAGACCCCCTCCCCGGAAGACCAGAGACCCCTCCCCTCAGCCAGAGACCCCTCCCCCGAGCCCCCCCCCCACTCTCCCGAGGCCCCGGGTGGCTCCAGCCCTGCCCCGACCTCCCTCCCCCACGGTGTGCGGCCTCTCCCCTGCGCCCCTCCTCTATTGGTGACCCCAGGCGCCTGGGGCTCCACCGCGCTCCTGCGCTTCTGCCCGACTCCCTGCTGAGCACTTTTCCATCAGGAAAACTGGGGATTTTTAAGGTTCCCGCTTCTCCAGGCTGGGCTCTCCTGCCCTGGGGGCTCCCACCGCCCCCCTACGCCCGGCTCCTCACGGGCCCTCCCCCACTGGATTCTCTTATGCATTCCCGCCTTCCTGCCTGGTCGGAAGCGATCACCTTCGTAGGTGTTCACAGGTTTGGAAAGTTACCCAGGTGAGCTGGGGCGCAGGTGGGTTGAGGACCCTGCTCCCCCGCCAACCTGCCCCCCATCCCCTCCACCCATCCACCTCTCCATCCCCCACACCCCCACACCCCTCCACCCCCTACCTCCCCACCCCCTCCACCTCTCCACCCTTCCACCCCCCACACCTCCTCCACCCCTCCACCTCCCACACCCCCTCTACCCCCCACACCTCTCCACCCCCTCCACCTCCTCCACCCCCTCCACCTCTCCACTCCTCCACCCCCACACCTCCCACACCCTCTCCACCCCCTACACCTCTCCACTCCCTCCACCCCTCCACCTCCCACACCCCCTCTACCCCTCCACCCCTCCTCCACCCCCTCCACCCCCACACCCCCCTGCACCCTCTCCACCTCCTCCACCCCCTCCACCTCTCCACCACCCACACCCCCTCCACCCCCTCCACCCCCTGCAAAGATCAATCCCTACATGAGGTTAAACAATCCTGAAGTCTTTCTAATTCAGCTAAGAGAGGACTAGCTGACTCCAGCCTGTTACACGTGAATGCAAATAAACACTGAGAGTGTCATGCATCTCCTGGGCCTTTAACTTCTTCCGAATGGTATATTCCGATCACTCTTGACTGTTCAAAATATTTAACCTAGAAAGAGATCTAAAAATAAAAATTTTTGAACAAAGTGATTTTATAGTCTTTGTGCTTTTAACCCAAATTCAGAACTACTGGAATGTAATTCTATCAAACATTGTACTTCTACATAGTTAACATGAGGCCGACTACAGTTCTCTTTTTTCAGTTGTTTTAGTTTGGTAAGCAAAAGGGCTTTTGCGTAGTTTTGCATTAGGTACAATTTGGAGCCCGTCAGACAAGTGTAATTATTTTTAACGTGCTTTCTTTTACGAGGTGGATTAGCAAACGTTCATAAATCTTCCTAGTCATCCTAGGAAACCAAAAGGTGGTTTAGTTATAAAAGATGTCAAAAGAGTTTATTATTTTGAATCCAGAGGTTGAATTTGGGCAATACACAATGAAAAGTTTTTAAAGGAGACAAGATACACACTTAAGTCATAAATAAAAGAAATTAAGGAAGTTCATATTTTCATGTTGCACAGTAATAAACAATTCTTTGCAAACTATACCTTTAAAAAGTATGGATTCAAGAATATGCCAGAATAGAAAGTTAATATTTGGATGATAAAAGGCAAATTCTACTATATATGCAAAAAGCAACTAGTTATTTTAGAAAAAATGGACACTAAAATTCTTATTTCCTTTTCTCTTTTTTTAAGAATATTATTCAAGTAACAATGTGCAGAAAAGGACTTAAAAGCTACCTTTTCTAATATTAGTCGCAGAGACCTAGAAACTGAAGTACATACTCACATATATAACATTGATATGTAAATTTATACAAATATACAAACACATGACCAATTTATAGCTTCCAACATTTTAAATATCTAACAACTGCATCTATCAACATATTTAACGACTATGTAAGATGAGGCAATATTATTTAGTAATGTATTTACTGTTTTAATAAATTATGATTTTACCTCAATAAGGAGATAATTTTCTTGTATACATATTTATAACTCTCTGTAACAAATGTATCCTGTGGTTTTAACACTTGTGTAGTTTCAAATATTCATATTAATTAAAATCTTTAACCCAAAGCAATTTACTTTGTTTTATCCAAACACAAGAGAAAACTAGACAGGAAAACCAAACATTTTGTTTTTCATGAGCAAACATTTCATATTACTTAATTTTAAGGTGGCAAAATAAACATAATTATTAATAATATTCAAAAGCATTTATATAAAGTTTTATAGCCTTCCTACTAAATAAGAATAAATTACAGCTGGGTTCAGCAATTCCTGGTTTGTTTCTTATTCTTATTTAGAAAGTGAAAAGCTATCCTAAGATTATATTTTAATGAACTTAATTGAAAATCTGTCAACACAAAGACCTGTATACACAATTTTACTAACACTTTATTTTTTTATTATTTGTATTATTATGAGATTTTACAAGCTTAAACTCTTTCAAAATATCTTTTATTATAATTCCCTACAACTGAACATAAATTTATATGGTTTTTAAAACATTAAACATAAGAAAATAATTACAGCATATTTGGCTCATAAAAATCAATATGGTTTGGAAAGTGTTCATAAGTAATTTAACCCTATTCTTATAGTCAAATATGGTGATTACATTATTTTTGTATAGCAAAACCAAGGAAGAAAAATAGAATTGTCTTTGAATCAATACTGTAAGTTACTTTAATTTGCCATGTTGAATAATATCTCAAATATTACATGAAATATTATTTTAATATAATTTATAAGCTTCTAAATTAATGACCAGATTTTAAGGGCTCTGAATCAGGCCAAAATCTGAGAGCCTTGTTTTTCTTATTTTGAATTCTAGTAACCAAGGCCGTAATTAAAAAAAAAAAAAAAAAGGTTCTTTTTCTTCTTTGAGTTAAAGCTTTTAGAGGGAAGAAATTTAAAGAGGAATAAATATATATAAAGTATTATCAATTTAACATTTTCTCCTTTATTGAGAATGTGACAACTACATTTTCATTAACCCTTTTATTTTTTTAATTTTTTTCTTTTTATCATTACTTATTGTAAAACAAATACACTTTAGTATAAAGTGTGCTTTGTGTTAGATGATTTTGTCTAGCTGGAGGCCGATTTAAGTGTTCTGAGCATGTTTAAGGTAGGCTAAGCTAAGCTATGATGTTTGGTAGGTTCATTTTATTAAATGCATTTTCAACTTAAGATATTTTCGCTAACCCTCTTATTTACAGTACTTACAAGTATCCATGTCAAAAAATGAGGGTTTCTTTTGTTTGTTTGTTTCTTTTCCTTAAAGTTTCATTAACTTCTAAATCACTCTCGTGGCCTTGCCAACTAGCAATTTTCAAGCAAACTTCTTGTATTTGCTAGCTCCACTAAATGAATGGACAGATTGGTAGAGGTAAGAGAAAACTGAAGTACCAAGGACAAGTCTGAAACTATCAAAATCAACTTTTCTCTTTCTGTCCTGGAATTTGGGACATTTTTAACAGTGACACACAGATCCAAATGTGATTCAGATTTTAGGTCCACTTTAAGGCAATATCTCCTTTAAATAGAGATTGCATTCTTAAGAAATATTAGTTTTATATTTTGCTAGAGCAAACAAAATAAGACCAATTCTGATAGTCTCAATGAAATAACAAGAATACAGGTGAATTCCCTCATAGTTTTGGGAAAGGTGGTTTTCCTTTTGAACTAGTAGAGATGCAAGGGGTCTCAGATGTATGCACTACTTATTACCATACATAACAGAAAGTGTTTGAGAGAAATCTTAACTCAAACTCTAGTTTTGCTAAAGTCCACCAGTCAGAGAATGCCAAAACATATATTTATTAGCTTGCCATAGAAAATAAGAATTTACTAGTGAAAGGATGGAGTGTCTCAATAAGAGAGAGTTATGAGGTGATCACTATATAATTATGACTTAGCATACTTTAAGTTTTAGTAGAATTCCAAAAAAGAAGGAAACCATGGCTGGATTGGGATCTGTTGGGAATCTCATCAGTTATGAGATGGCATGTATTAGTAATTTTAATCAAGAAGTAACAATAACATTGAAAGGGTAAGGCTGTCAGAAATGAGTCAGACATGTTAGCTGGAAAAGGAGTATGTTTATTGATGATGTTAGTGTCTTTGGTTCTGTGTTCAGACATGATTAAAGAGTCATCTTGTTTTGTTCTACCATGGTCAAAATGGGTCTTATTGTTAATATTTTCTAGAAGCAATTTATGATTAAGAGAAAGCATCATGGCATAGGGAGTAGTACCACTGTCCTGCCGTTGGCTGTCAGGAATGCTATTCTCATTGTTCTTTGTTTGCTTTGTCTTTTTATTCTGTTGTTGTCAAGCTATGGAATATGTTTTCAAGATAATATAAATGATTAATATGTTGATTTAAATTATAACTAAGTGTCTTAGTGAAGAAAAATAAGATGCGAGTTTAAGATGGATAAGATTTGAATTGAAAGTATCAGTACAAACTCACAATGTATTTTAATTATTTTTAAAAAGTATATATTTCATTGTTCAATCCATTGAATAGGAGTAGAAACAAGGATCAAGCCAGCATTAATAAATGAATTTAGTGACCAGATTGTGGTCTCTATGTACCAGTTTCCAATTAAAGAAATAAAAAGTCTTTTTTTTTTTTTTTGGTAGATTTACCCATTCATTTGAGAAAGAGAGAGAGCGTGAGCAAAGGGAGAGGCAGAGGGAGAGGGAAAGCAGTTGACTCCCCACTGAGCAGGGAGCCCAGCGCAGAGGTAGACCCCAGGACCCTGAGACCATGACGTGAACCAAAACCAAGAGTTGGACACCCAACCAACTGGGCCACCCAGGCACCCCAAGAAACCAAAAGTCTTACAAGAAACAACTGACTCTTGGCATGGGGCAGAAAACATGATAAATATTGAATTTCTTGTCATATCACATAACAAAGGAGTTATCAGATACAATTGAGGGGTTTCAAGAAGAAACATTATTTTCCATCTTGATGTCTGGCCAAAGAAAGGCCATATTGAGCATCAGATTTTAGTTCCTTGAAATATAACTCTCTCTCAGAATTTAAATCAGCTCAACTGGTTTTATTATTTTCACCTGAAATTTCCACTTAGAAAGAGAAACTCTATTTAATATTCAGCCAGATAGTCAATATGTTCTCTATCCTCCCATCTTGGTTTGCTTATTCTAAGAATAGACTGAGGAATTTTATTGCTGGAGAGCTGCGTTTCACTGGGGCAGTTATTGAGGAACTTTTTAAAGCCTTGCCTTTTAACCCAAAATATTCATTTTTTCATGGTCTTTAGGAAAAATACAAGAAAAGAGTAGAGTTAAAACAAAAACATGTCAAAGTTTCCAGGGGCTCTGGAACTCTGGGGCCTAAACCTGTCAATATAAGCTCTTCCATTATGAGTTAACACCAGGCTGAACCATGAATTTGGTGATTTCACTGCTGATCTTAGACTGTCCTAATGTAAAATAGTATGGCCAACTCCTCTAAGCAACTCATATGGTGCACACAGATTTATGATCACTAGGTACAAAAGCATTTTCAAGACACTCAAAATCTTTACCTAAGCAAACCCTACATGCCCACAACTGGAAGACTTAGCCCTGTGATAAAATCATCCCAGAGTTCACTTAGAGTCTCATTGGAGACTATTATTTTTCACAATAACACAGCTCCAGAATACCAGTCCTTGGATTAATGCTCCCTAAATTAAAATATTTGTTCTTCTTTATAGATCAGTGGCCTTTCATATCTTCATGAAAAATTCATAAGCTTCTCAACTTTCCAGAAGCCTATGGAATTTGGGAGGAAAAAAACTAACTCCAAATGCCTTCATCAAGCAGATGTTGATGTGATGTACACAAATTTTAGCCAAGATAATGGAACCAGATTATATTTCTGATAATTTTTTTTTCTTATTTTCCTCCTCGGTTTATTACCAATCTTACCTGGTATTATGTAGTGGCCACTCCTCAACAATCTCCGAAATGTTGTTATTTGGGGTTTTTTGTTGTTTTGTTTGTATTAATGCCTGCACCTACCATTATCTCTTTACCTTGAATCTCTTCAGGTGTTCTTTAACCATTTAAGGAAAGGCAAGATTCATGGGGCATTTTTCTATAGCCACTGAATTTGAAACATTACTTAATCTGTCATCCCCATTTGATGATCTCTGACAGAATTTAGTTCTGACAATCTTTTTAGAAGATGGATTTTCTCCCACAGACTCTCTATAAAATTTGTGTTTCCCTCACATTATTAATCCAACATTTCCTTATTGTAAAATTTTGATTAAAAGTCAAATAAAATATTTCTGCTAAAATGATTAAAGCAGAACCAGACTCGTCTAAGGTGAGGACCCACAATGGGTCATCTGTTCTGTCATTCACTGTATTCAACTCCAGGATTTTGACCAAAACTATTTAATCCATTCAGGAAATCTACCTGGCTTAAGCAAACTATATTTAACTCATTCTTCTTATGGTAAATGGCTAATACTACCTGTGACCATTAACTCACTAATGCACTACTACTTTGGTAGATAATATTTCTGTATCAAGTAATTAAAATTCATTTGATAGATACTTTTGTAAAAAAAAAACTTAGAAAAGTCAATAAGATAGATGATAGATACATAGATAGATAGACCAATCATCTCTAAATCAGATGAAATATCCATGACTAGATGAAAAGACATCATTCTAGAACTGCTCCAGAAGAATTGTGGGACGTGTGTTCATTTTCATAACTTGGGTTTTAGGTCCTGGGTTTACAGCCTATTATGAATAGTAATAATAATTTTGTTGAGATAATTGCCTGTAATGGGATATACATTTTTAAAGATTTTATTTATTCAGGAGAGGCACACAGAGACACAGAGACAGAGACATAGGCAGAGAGAGAAGCAGGCTTCCTGCAGTGAGCCCAATGTGGGAGTCTATTCTAGGACCCTAGGATCATGACGTGAACCAAAGGCAGATACTCAACCACTGAGCCATTCAGGTGCCCTGGGATATACATTTTTTTTAAGTCTCAAATGCTATGTTCTGTTGGACATTTTTATATCCCCTTTGGAAAAGTGTCTATTGATATACTTTCCCCACATTTTAATCAGGTCATTTGATTTCATTGCTATTGATTTGAGTTCTTTGTATATTTCGAATATTAGCCTCTTAGCAGATGTATGGTTCACAAATTTTATTATGTTCCATAAGTTGTCTCTTTATCCAAATGTTCTTGAAAAGAAAGTACATAAGTCTAAAAACTATCTAGGCTTCGTCTTATAAGACTCACAGAAATGAAAGCCATCCATGGAACATTGTCTCCCAACACTTTAGAACAGACATTCCACATCGAACTATTTAACAGACAATCATGCAACAAAAGAAACAAGAAACTACAGACAACATTGTCTTAAAATCCCTGGGCCACAGAATATGAAGAACATTGTAGAGCCAAACCCTACAGAAAACTCTTCCGCCCTCACTTGATGAAAGCAAGAATGAGAGGGGGGAGTTTTCTCTAGGAGCCAACAGAGGGCAGCTAGGCCATGATTTCTCACCCTGAAAAGGAATAATTTCTGGAGAGCATTAACAGTAATCAGAGTTCCCTACTTGATCATGTAAGTTTAACAAAAGGAAATAAGATTTCTCAGGAATCACATCTGAACAAAGTCCAAATACAATCACATTAATAACCTAGTATTTCCCTCCTCTACCTCGTATAAGTTACTGCTGACTTATTAGCAATGATAACCCTACCCAGGTGACATTCTTCCAGTCTTTTAATCAAATGCATTAAGAAAACTAATCACAGAATTGTCTTATCTAGACAGACAACATCTAATTGTTTTCTTGGATGTCCTCCAAAAGCTTTAAGAAAATCCCAAATCATATAATAAACATCACCCAATTCTCTCTTGCTGAGATATTCCAAGGTTCCTCTAGTGTGTTCCTTCTTCTGCAGCAATTTGCTAAGGTTAACTTTGCATTCAGGTGCATTGTTGGTAAAGTTTGCCTAGTGGGCTTCCAAATGCCAGCACTATCACCAACATTAGAGTAACTAAGCTGGGCCAAAATTTGCATTTTAGAACTTTGCACGTCTTAACATTTTTTCCTCTCAGTCATAGATCTCCTTGTGGATACCATGTTATTTTCCAGGGTTGCTTAAGTCATCTGAAATTGTTCCTTTCTGTATGATTATGCCGTGAATTTAACACTCAGCTGGCTTCTTTGGTTTTACTTTGCTTTTAATTTGTAGGCATTGCTTTTATTTTTAAAAAGAAACAGAAACTCTGCCCATCTTTTTGCTTTGGGGCAGGTTAACATTCAGAATAGAATAGTAAGAGTAGTATTAGTGACTCAAAAAGTAAATGCGTATGGTGTTTTACTAACTATTTCTAAATTTTATTCCATGGAAGTTGTATAGTTTCAATAGGAATTTTACTGTTTTATGCAGGAATGACACCACTGCGCCCATTAATACTGCAAGAGAGTACACCTCCTCATGCCCTCACCCACAGGGTTCCACGTAGGTTTTGGACCATTGACAATACTACAGGTATGAATTGGTACTTAATGGAGTTTTAATTCACCCTTCTTTTATTACATGGGTGGATGACATTTTTATAGGTATAAGTTCCATTTTCATTCATTTTCCTATAAAGGGTCTGCCTATAGATCTTCTTAATTTTCTGTTTGATTTCATCATTTTCCTCTATATTTGAGACTTTCTTTATATGCAGGGACATTAACCTTTTTTCTGCTATATAAGTAACTTGTGTTAATAATATTTTGGTATCACATATCTTTTGTAAAGTTATGTTTTACTCTGACATTTTTAAGCTTGAAGTATTCTGATTATTTTATTGAAGTGTTTTATTGAGTATTTCACTTCTCCACAACAAAAATGTTTGCATAAATTATTATATATTTCTATAAGTCATTGTTATTTTTTTACTCTATTAGTTCTTTTTTAATGTGAAGTGCAATTAACATACAGTGTTATATTAGTTTCAGGTGTGCAATATAATGACTCAACAATACGTTACTCAGTTCTCATCACAGTAAATATACTTTTTGTTTGTTTGTTTGTTTCCAGATAAGACCTTAGTGATTCATCACTTACATACAACACTCAGCAATCATCATAAGTGCTCTCCTTAGTACTCATCATCCACCTAGCCCATCCCTCACCCACCTCTCTCCATCAAAGCTCAGTTCTCTACAGATAAGAGTCTCTTGTGGTTTATTTCTCTCTCTTTATTACCCCTTCCCCTACATTCATCTGTTTTGTTTCTTAAATTCCACATATGAGTGAAATCATATGGCCTTTGTCTTTCTCCAACTGACTTGTTTTGCTTAGCATAATACTCTCTAGCTCCATCTATGTCATTACAAATGGCAAGATTCCATTCATTTTGAAGGTCGTGTAATATTCCAGTGTGCATGTGTGTGTATGTGTGTATCACATCTTTATCCATTCATCAGTCAGTGGACATTTGGGCTCTTTCCATAATTTGGCTATTTTTGATAATTCTGCTATAAGCATCAGGTGCATGTGCTCCTTTGAATCTATATTTTGTATCTTGTGGGTATATACCTACTAGGGCAATTGTTGGATCATAGGATAGTTCTATTTTTAACTTTCTGAGGAAACTCCATGCTGTTTTCCACAGTGGCCACACCACTTTGCATTCCTACCACAATGAGATGCCACCTCACACCTGTCAGAATGGCTAAAATTAACAATGCAGGAGACAACAGATGATGACCAGGATATAAGTAATAAGAAAATAGTAAAGCATTGCTTTTTAGAAATGAAACTTATTTAAAAAAATGCAACTTATATTGCGATGGTCAAGGGAATAATTAACTGTGAAAAACAACAAAAAAAGACCTCCACAGCATAATAGTTTTATCACTTTGTTTCACATTAACATCTCTAGGAAAGTTATCATAATAGGATTTAAGATGCCTGTATATTCTAAACAGTGGGCAAAGGAGGAATATGAACTGATGGTGACAAAGGAAAACTCTGATATCTTGCTCATAGGTATGTCCTAAAGCAAATGACCTTCAGAAACAACAAATGGAAGTTGGAGATTTCCTCGGAATTATTTATGTACTCAACCTTCTGGAATGTGTCCATGAATTGCCAGATGACACACACTTCCTTCTGCAGATTGCTAATTTGGTTGGTCAACTGACAAGAGATGAGTTCTTTAGAAGAATCTGAAAAGTTAAATGTCCCCGAGCATGAATAACAAATGGCAGGACACTTGAAAAAGATGGATGATAAAAATGAGATGGTCTAACATATAAATAACATGAGTTTAAAATAAGATATTAGAAGGAATAGATCCAGGAGTACCATTTAATCAAGTTAATGATACAAAAAAAGAATGAGAGAAAGAGGAAGAGATTACTCATCTAGGCAAAGCAGGATGGAGCTGTAAACCAAAGAGGAAGAGAAAGCCTTAAAAGCAACTGGACCTGGAGGAAGTTGCCTACATAGAAATTTCAATTAACCTAAAAGCTGAATTTTCAAGGGCAAGAAGGGAAGTGAAGGAATTTGTTATATCTTTAATGTGTTGAAAGAAAACACATTTCAACCTACAATATTATAAGCAGTGAAATTATCTTTCAAGAAAAGAACAGAACAAGGACAGAACAAATGCAGAATAAAGATATTGTCTGACAATCCAAAACTGAGTTTGTTTCTTAACATTTCAAATAACCAATGAAAATTAAGCAATACCAGGGTGGCACAGTGGTTGAGTGTCTGCCTTTGGCTCAGGGCATGATCCCAGGATCTGGGATCAAGTCCCACATCAGGCTCCCTACAGGGAGCCTGCTTCTCCCTCTGCCTGTGTCTCTGCCTTCTGTGTGTGTGTGTCTCTCATGAATAAATAAATAAAATATTTTTTAAAATTTTAACAGGGACAATTACTTACAAAATAGGGTGAAATAGTTTAAAGAAAAATGAATCTCAAAATAGAACAAATTGGAATAGAAGAAAAAACAGCACAGATAAGATATTAGAAAGAAGTCAGTTGGCATCTCAGTGGCTCAGTCAGTTAAGTGTCCAGATCTTGATTTTGGGTCAGGTCATGATCTCAGAGCCTTGAGATCAAGCCCCTCATCAGGCTCCACACTCAGCAGAGGCTGCATGAGATTCTCTCACTCTCTCTCTCTCTCTCTGTCCTTTTCCTGCTCACTCTTGTTCTCTCTCTCTCTCAAATAAATAAATAAATAAATAAATAAATAAATAAATAAATCTTTTCTAAAAAGTCAAAATGTTGAGTTTAAGAGATATGCCTGAAACATAACATCAAAAATTATAAATTATAAATAATGTTAGCCTAGATATGTATGAATTAATTCAATACTGATACATAATTATTAATAAACAAAATAGAAATTAAAGCAAAAGTATTAACATCATATGTAACACAACCATAAAATTAAAAATCTCAAAAATAGGAACATATATGAATGTAATATTATTGATATCCTAAAGAAAATGATCCTGTAATAAACACATATCTAGAAAGAGAGCATTCATTTGAAATTATAACACACTCTTCTAGTTCACAGATTACAATAAAATTATAATCAAAATAAAAGGAGTTAGTATTTAACAATAAGAGATTACCAACCAATTAAAATTTGTAGAAGGCTTTACTAGAATGTCCAATTGCTTGTTTTTTTTTTTTTACAAAGTTCTTTTTTTAAAGATTTTATTTATTTATTCATGAGAGAGGCAGAGACATAGGCAGAGGGAGAAGCAGGCTCTATGCAGGAAGCCCACTCAATCCCAGAACCCCAGGATCACGTCCTGAGCCAAAGGCTGAGCCACCCAGGCATCCCTTTTACAAAGTTTTAATTGAAATTCTAGTTAGTTAACATAAAGTGTAATATCAGTTTCAGCTGTACGATATAGTGATTCACACTTCCATATTCACACTTCCTGGTACTCATCACAACAAATGCTCTCCTTAATCCCCATTACCTATTCCGCCCATCTCGCCTCCCCGCATCCCTCCCACCATCAGTTTGTTCTCTGTAGTTAAGAGTCTGTTCCTCAGTTGGCTTCTCTCTTTTTTCTCCCATTGCTCGTTTGCTTTGTTTCTTAAATCCCATATATGAGTGAAATTATATGGTATTTGTCTTTCTGTGACTGAGTTATTGAACTTAAACACAATACTCTTTAGCTCATCCATATTGTTGCAAATAGCAAGATTTCATTCTTTTTCAACGGATAATACCAAGTGATGGCTAGGATCTAGACAACTTGACAAAATATATAGTGAAAGAAGCCAGACACAAGAGAACATATGCAATTTCTTAGATATTAAGTTCCAAATAAGTAATAATTCCTTCAAGCACTGTGGATTGCATGTGAGGGGGCCAAAAGGGGCCTGCTGGGGTACTGAAGGTATGGCCCATGGTGGTATATATTCCTCAATACTCTGTCAGCTATGCACTTTAACATCATGCACTTTATTTTATAAAGTTATGTTTCAATAAAAGTAAATAAATGTAAATGCCTGTTGTATAGAGGGCTTAACCAAACTTGTGAAAAAAAATTAAAGCAACAAGGAAGAAAATTAAGAAAACATATAAGAAATCATAATTAATTATCCCCTTTTAACAAAAAGATAGGAAACAATAGAGTAGAAAAAACTGAAGAAATTAAAAGAAAGAATAATGGTGACTCAAACTTAGTGAAAATAAATGGAAAATAAAGGTACAGACTTCTTTTCATAGAGTCTATGAACATACTTTAAAAAGTCCTTTCAAGATTAATAAAGGAAAAGTATATAAAGTCCAAGGTATATATTTTAAATAATATAAAAGGCTTCACTGTAGGTTTACAATTATTCAAATCTTAAAAAGAGTATTTGATTTTTATCAAATTGAAAAGCTAAAATGGGAAAAAGTGTAACTCACTCAAATGGACTCAGATGAAATAGAAAAGAAAAATAATTTTGTGATCATTAAGGAAATTGGACTTGTCAAAATCTTTTCACAAAGAAAAGTAACAGGCCAAACAATTTTAAGGGCGAGTTTTACCATTTGTTAAAGTAACAGATGATTCTGATCTTTCAGAATTCTCCAGATAAAAGAAGGAAACTATTTCAACCAATGTTATAATATTAGTACATTTTTGATACTCGAACCAGACAAGAACATTAAAACACAGAAAAATTATAACCCAATCTCATTTGTGGACCTAAGTCCACATATAAGCAAAAATATGAGGTAGCTATTAGCAAATGAATGTAATAACAGATATCACTTCCTAATCAGTTTAGAGTCATGCCAGGAATGTAAGTTTGGTTTAACATTTCAAAATAAAATTATGTCAGCAGGCAGATTTTAAAAATAATAAGAAAAATATAACTAACATAATAAATACCAAAAACAGGGTGATGAAAACTGATATCCGATTTTGATAAAATCTCACACCAAGCAAAGAATAAAATTTATTTACAAAATAGAGTCAGCATCACAAAATTTACTACAAATATTATACTTACTAGTTAAATTTTACTGCATTTTTTTGAAGATTAGGATTGAGGCACAGATGCAAGCTATTTACGCTTCTGTTCACCTTCTCTCAGGAAATCCTGTGCAGTTTGCTTAAAAAAAATAAAGATTTACAAGGGTGAAACAAAATTATATTCCATCTTGCAAATGGAATTCTTGTGTACTTAGCACATGCAAGGAATTTACAAATTATTTGGGTTAATAGAGTTTAGTACAGTTAACAAAAAATCAATACATGTCAACAATTATTTCTTTATTTTCTAACATTTCCAAAGTATGTTTCCCTAGTTGTCAACATCAATATTTTTTACAACAGGAATAAAAAATATGAAGTATCTAGGAGTAAATCTAGCAAATGATGTGAGAGGCCTTTAGGAACAAAATTATAAAACTTGATTGAACAATATGAAAGGGAAATACCATTAACTATCATAAAGATGACAATTTTTTCCCAATTGAATCAAAAGGTAAAGTGAATGACTACAATGCAGCATGTTTATATAACAGGATAGCATATGGCAATAAAAGTGAAAGAACTATAGATGCCTGCATGAAAAATGTCAAATAGCAAAAATATAATTTTGAATAATAAAAGCAAGCTTCAGAAAGATACATGTCACAAGTACTTTTGTAATATGAGAAATCAAGCAAAATTTTAAGAAATAAACATATTCCTTATGACTATAAACCTGTTATTAGTTAGCTTACTATTATTGAGCTGCCCTCAATACCCAAAAGCCAAAATTTCACAATTCATTTCTTTCTCATGTTAAGTGTCTGGAGCATGCGTTCCTCTTGGATGAGTAGCATTACTTTGCATGGTAAGTCCTTTTACATTCTGACTTTATTACCCTCTACAGTCACATATTTCTTTTTATCCATCTGGTTGATGGGTGCTAACCACTGTGGCTCAGGAATGACCCATATCACATCCAACCATATCCCATTTGAGAGAGGACTTGTCATATTGCCCCACCTGCACACAAGGGAGCTGGGAGATAGAGTTCCTGAACTGACAGCCACTTCTGATGAGATAGCTTTACACCAAACAAGGGAGCACCCATTTTTGAGGAAGTGAAGCCACTTTGTTGTAAAAGGCAAATGGAAAACTCAAAAGAAAAACATAGGGTGGGTGCCTGGATGGCTCAGTTGGTTAAGCGTCCAACTCTTGACTGTGGCTCAAGTCATGATCTCGGGGGTCATACGATGGAGTACTCTGGGGACTCTGCACTCAGCGTGGAGTCCGCTTAAAATCTCTCCTTCTCCCTCTCTCCCTGTCCCTTCTTGCCTCCCACACACATTCTCTCTCACTCAAAAAATAAATAAATAAATAAATAATAAATAATAATAAATAAATAGAAAATCTTAGGGATGAATAATAGACATGTAAACTTCGTGGTTATTTTGAAGCAAGGTTGGAAAAGTAATCATAGTGGGTACAGTGGATTTTTCAAAGATACAGATAATATACATTATATGTTTGGGGTAAGTACATAAAGGCCATTATTAATATTATTGTTATTATTATTAAAATGTGCATTCTTTTATGAATACTGTATATTTAAGTATAGATATATGTGCATGCATATATACATATATATGATATGTGAATAACAAAAAATGAAAGATAGGAACAAATGCAATGATAATTGTAATAAATAGCATTTGTTAAGTACAGACTGGGAGTTATTTGAAGCACTTTAAATGTTAGCTTTATTGATCTTAACAGATCTATAATAGCACTATAATTCCCTCCATATTAAGTATAAAGTGATTCAGAAGGAGAATTTCTTGCCAGTCACGCAGCTTGAGCAAGCCAAAAATTGCAAAGCTAGTAAGTGGCAAAAGAAATAATGCTATTATCTATCACCATTGTAACAATTTTTCTGAAAATACACTAATTAAAAAGACAGCCCTTATCAGACTGAAGACTCTTTCCAGTTGTGCTCTGAATCTCTCCGTTTTCTGTGTCCTCTTCACTTCTCTGAGGACTTGCCTCATGCCCTCTCTCCAGCATGATGTATCACATCCTGTTTATTACCTCCCTATGTCACTTAGAATCTCTTACCTTGAACTCACCATTCTTTGCTTTGACCTCTTCTATGGTGCTCTACAAACTAGGAATAATCCTCATTTATAAATAGGAAATAGACACAGAGAATAGTTAATTAGCATTCAAAGGATCTCAAAATTATTATATTATTTAGCCTGGACAGAAGTAGAAGTCAGATTTCTGGCTCATTCAGTAGCTACATCCTGCCAGGGTTGGTCAATCAAAGGGTATAAACATGAGGCATTCGCTTGGGTTCAAATGTCACCTTCACTAGTGTAGTTAACGGGTTGAAGAAAATCTACCAGGCCTTTGGTTCCTCTGTGCAGCCCCTAAGGGGCTTCACTAGTGCCCCCCCAAAAAAAAAGAAGCTATAGTTTTAGTGAAATTCAAGTCTGATTATATTACCACTGTCTACTTAGCTAAAAGGCTAAATAACACGATGTAAGCCATTTGAACAAGGACAAACCTGGGGACCCTCTCCAATGCCATTGGAACAATGGAAATCTAATCACTTTTGCAATGGTCACTCTTGTCTCATCTATTCTATCATTTTGTTTCTGTTTTCCTTCAAGCACAATTATAACTATTAAATAGTAAAACACAAACATAACTATTCTTAACTATGATCTTGTAAGATCTTCTAAACTTTTTTCTGCTTAGCTAGAATAACATCACTGAATACAAAGCCACCCATAACACAATCAGCCTTCAGAAGATGCCCACCAAATATTAAATTCATTTCTTAGTGTGCTAAAACTATTTTGAACATTAAAATATATGTTCTCATTGTTGTTAACCTTCTTTTTCCTACTTGATTTTTTTTTCCAAACTATGCTCATGATTATGGATTGAGACAGAGGGAAATCATGAGCCCAGATTGAATAGACTCATTGCTAAAAAGTCTTCATGATTAAAGCAGTCTGGCATCACTAAGCTTATATTTTCAACACAAAAAGCTAATTTTCAAATATAGAAGATATCACTTCAAATATTTCCAGTCATCCATGAATGTCACTCTGATTACTTAACAAAAGAAAGTTAGAGTTTAGAATTTTTACTAATGAATAATGTGTAAAAGATATTTCACTATTGATGATAACAGCTATTAACATTTCCATAATGAGAGACAGCTCCGTGTGTGTGGCTGTGTAGGGGGGAAGCTTTTAGGAAAAAAAACATATATTACTGAAGTGAGAATTATTTCCATGAAACTTTTTTTAAAAACTATTTTAAATCTCTAAAACACTAACAAAAGGTAAAGATGATCCCAAGAAACGAAAACTTGGGAAATAAAATTTTAGCCACTAAATATTTTTATGTATTTCCTATGATCTAAACTGTCCTTTAAATGTCAAGATTTTCTCAAGTATTTGAAATGCATGCAGATTTCACTAGAAAACATAAATTCTTCTCTTACTTACTAAAAGAGTCAATTGTATAAGTCAATTTTAAATTGACTTATTGTACAATAAGTTACAATTGTAAATTGTATAATTGTACATGACAATTTTATAAATCAATTGTAAATAATTTTGCTTAATTATAACATGGGCAAAATGTCTGAAAATACATGAATCACTTAAACTTTTAAATATTTACTTATTTTAAATATCTCTATTATATATTTCATAAATCCAAACTTTAAGATAAATGAATATTTTTGATGAATTTGAAAAATATCAAATTAGAGTGCCTTGGATATATGAGTAAACTTTAAGAAATTCTTATAGGAACATTTTCTACAAAAAATAAATCCACTTTCTTTATATGAAACAGTATATTCATTATACTTAACAAAATATTTTATAACTATTTAAAATATTTTATAACTATTGAAGGTAAATAGTTTTATAGTGTAATTTAATTTCAACAAATACTATAGAGAAAAAGAAATTATGAATAGGTGATGGATTGTATGAAGCTTATACATATTAAAAAGCCAAATTTCACATTGCATTTATGGGAGTATAAATTACATTCAATGAATATAAATACTTCCTTAATGAGTTAATAATATAAATTTCATTAGTTAAAATGACTCATTCAGGTGCCATAATATTTCTTAAATATGATCTCTTCTCTATTTACATTCAAATGATAAGATAAACCTACTTTTCATATATTCTTTCCTTTCATGATGACATATTTAAAAAAGAAAAAAAGCAAGTATGAAGATGACTATATTCACTCCATACCCACCATTTAAACCAAATCTGATCATATTCAGTATTTCTTTAAGATTTTTTTTTTAGAAAAAACAATCCAGATAAAATCAATCCTCTGCAATTTCATTGTATCTATTTCCAGAGGAAATCACCATTTTTCTATTACTTTTATCTAGTTTTTACATACTCATATGTATACATATTCATCAATACTACATTGTTTTGAAATCTTATGTAAACATCACTGCACTGACCTATATATATTTGTTATTTTTTAAGCATTTAAATTCCAGAAAGTTAACATACAGTGTAATATTAATTTCAGGCATATAATGTAGGAATTCAACACTTGTATACAGTACCTGGTGCTCATTACTACAAGTGTACTCCTTAGTCCCTATCACTTAAATCACCCATCATCCCACCCACCTCCCCTCTGGTAACCACCAGTTTGTTCTCTAGAATTAAGAGTCTGTTTCTTGATTTGCCTCCTTCTGTTTGTTTCTCCTCCCTTTGTCTGTTTGTTCCTTAAATTCCACATATGAGTGAAATCACATGGTATTTGTCTTTCTCTTGACATAATTTGTTCACCATTATACTCTCTAACTCCATCCATGTCCTTGTAAATGGCCAGATTTCATTCTTTTTGATGGCTGAGTAATTTTGCATTATATATTCCACTTCTTTATCCATTCATCATACTTGATCATACTTCTGCTATGAACATTAGGGTGCAAGTATCCCTTTGAATTAGCATTTTTGTATCCTTTAGGTAAATATCTAGTAGTGCAACTGTTGGATCATAGGGTTGTTCTATTTCTAACTTTTTGAGGAACCTCCATACTGTTTTCCACAATGGCTACACCAGTTTACGTTCCCACCAAGAGTGTAAGAGGGTTCATTTTTCTCCACATTCTCGCCAACGTTTGTTGTGTCTGCATTTTTTATTGTACTATTCTATTCTGACAGGTGTGAGGTGATATCTCATTGCAGTTTTGATTTGTATTTCCCTGATGTCAGTAATGTTGAGCATTTTTCATGTGTCTGTTGGCCATCCAAACATCTTCTTTGGAAAGATGTCTATTCATGTTTTGTGCCCATTTTTTTTAAGATTTTATCTATTTATTCATGACAGACGCAGAGAGAGAGAGAGAGAGAGAGAGACTTTCAGACTTACAAGTAAATGTATTCAGAAGGAAACCTGGAAGAATTACATAATTCAGACATCATAAAAAGGTGTAAAACAAGTCAAACTTGAAAAAATATATTTATAACACATGTAATTCATTACAAAAAGCAGGAAACAGAATATAAGAAATACAAAAAGTAATAAGAAAAGGATACATACTTAAAAAATATGGACAAATAATATGAAAAGTTCACATAAAGTAACAAACCTGAATAGTATACAAATGATGCTCAATCTCATCACTAATAAGAAAAAAAAATGTGTATTTAGGAAGATCAAATCCCTCTTGCATGGAATAATTTAAAAATGTGATTCATCCCAATACATGGAGACACAAGAATTCTCACATTTGCTGGAATATGAATTAGTCAATCACTTTGGAAAGCAATTGGCAATATTTGAGGAAGCTGCAAATGTGCATAGGCTATAACCCAGAAAGTCTAGTTCTGGATAAGCATGCAGATCTGTACCTAAGGAGACATGTGCAATAATATTCACTATAATATGAGTTATCATGGAGTAGAAAACATAAAACCCATTGATAAAGGAATAGTTAAATAAGTTGAGGTATTGTTAGACCATCTGTAAACTAGGATACAGTAGATTATTGTAGTTGAACTAAACCTACAAACACTAATACAAGTAAAAAAAAAAGGAAAAGAGAGAGCAGGATCCAAAAAAATATAGGTTCAAATGTAATCACTCAAAATACCAACAACATTTTTTACAAAGCTGGAACAAACAATCCTAAAATTTGTATGGAACCACAAAAGACTCTGAATTGCCAGCACGACCTTGATAAAGAAAAGCAAAGCTGGTGGCATCATAATGCCAGACCTCAAGTTATATTACAAAGCTGTGATCATCAAGACAGTATGGTGCTGGCACATAAACAGACACATAGATCAATGGAACAGAATAGAAAATCCAGAATGAACCCACAACTATATGGTCAATTAACCCAACTGTAGTCAGTTAACTTATTTTGTAAGAATTATATCCTTTTAAAAATAGTGATTCTGTGGCCTAAACTAGAATCTATCTTGTGAAATGTTTTGTATGCACTTGAGAAAAATGTATATCCTGTGATTGTTGAATTCAGCATCCTAAAAAAGTTCATTAGGAAGTATTGGT
Organism: Canis lupus dingo; assembly: GCF_003254725.2. Lineage (NCBI taxonomy): Eukaryota > Metazoa > Chordata > Mammalia > Carnivora > Canidae > Canis > Canis lupus. The sequence continues at coordinate 51,192,059 of NC_064258.1, read as the reverse complement.
TGATAATATTTTTCACATATTTTATATCCTTACTAATTTTCTCTTTATGTGTTCTATCAATTATTTTGAGTGTTGTATTGTGGATTATTTCTCCTTTCAGGTTGGAGAACCTGATAGGTTCCAATAAATGGTTCATATGTTTTAAATTTCTATTACTTGCCAAATGAATGATTAGATTGTTATGTTCTCCTGATGAATTGACCATAATTTTATTATTCTCTTTATCTCTATTATCATTGTTTGTTCTGAAATCTACTTTGTTATTAATATAGTAATAGAGCCAACTTTATTTTTATTGGTGTTATTATGGTTTATCTATTTACATATTCGTACTTTTAATCACTTTGTGTCTTTGTATTATAAGTAGATTTCTTAATTGGCAGCATTGTAGTTGGTGCTTATTTTTAATTTCAATTTGACAATCTTTGTCTTTTAATTGAGGTGGTAAGACCATTTATATGTAATGTGATTATTGATACGTTTGTGTTTAAAACTATATTATTGTCATTCATTTCATCTTTCTCCCATCTGTTCTTTGTTCCATTTTCTCTTTATCCTTTCTTTTGAAATAACTAGTATGCTTTTTCTGATTCTTTTTTATTTCCTGTGTTGATTTATTACCCGTAACTCTCCTTTATGGTGCTATTTTAGTAGTTGCTACAATATTTATGGTATACATTTTAACTCCTCAGAGTTTACTTTCAAAGCAAAGTATGCTACTTAACATAAAACATAATAACCTTATAAGAATATACTTCTATTTATCCTTTCCCAACCTTTACTTTACTGCTGACTTATATTTTAGTTCAACAGATGTTGAACCCTACAACACATTGGATTGTGTGTATGTGTGTGTATGTAAATAGTGACTTAAATTTTAATTATTTAAATAATAATGATAATCTTTGTATTTACTTATGGATTTTCTATTTTTTATGCTCTTTGTTTCCTTGTATAGATCCAGGTTTTCATATGGTTTTCTCCTGCTGTTTGAAGGATTTCCTTTAATATTTCTTTCAAAGAAGGTTAGCTTGTGATGAATATTTTTAGCTTCTCTATGTCTGAATGAAGTCCTTATTTCACCTTTATTTTCTAAAAGATATGTTCTCTTTGTAAAAGATTATAAGGTGACTTTTCCATTCTTTCCTAGGATTTTAGAGATGTTATACAACTGTCTTCTCACTTGCATTGGAAAATTTTGCCATTTTATCTTTAAATATTTGTTGCTACACACTCTATAGAACTCCTTACCCACACACTTGGCTGCTTGAAGTTGCTCCACACTTCACTGATGCTTTGTTCAATTTTTTTTCCTCAATCTTTTTTTTCCCCTTTAGTTCACTTTTGGTTAGATTTCTCTGCTATACCTTCAAGTTTACTCATTTTTGCTTCTGAAGTATCTCATCTAGTGTTTATCACCTTTAGTGTATTTTCTGTTTCTTTTTTTTTTAAGATTTTATTTATTTATTTAGTGAGAGAGAGACAGAGCACATGCAAGCAGGGGGAGGAGTAGAGAAAGAGAGGGAGAGACAGCATTTCAAGCAGACTCTGCTGAGCTCAGAGCCCAGCATGGGTCTCAATCTTCAGACCCTGAGATCATGACCCAAACTGAAATCAGGAGTCGGCTACATAACTGACTGAGCCACCCAGGCACCCTACTTTTAGTATATTTTCATCTCTGACAATGTAGTTTTCATGATTATAAGTTCAATTTGGGTCCCTTGTTATTTCTTTCACATCTCTGTGTAACATGTTCAATCTTTGGTATAGCTGCTTGATGGAATATGCAATAGAGTAATAATCTAGTTTTTAAGGTTCTTGTCTGGGGATATCTGGGTAGCTTAGTTGGTTAAGCATCTGACTTCGGCTCAGGTCATGATCTCAAGGTCCTAAGCCCTATGGCAGGCTCCCTGCTCAGCAGGGAATCTACTTCTCCCTGCCTCTTTGCTCTTCGCCCGTGCTCATGCTTGTTCTCTCTCTCTCTTTATCTCCCTCCCTCTCTCTCTGTCTCTTTCTCTCTCAAATAAACAAAATCCTTTTTAAAAAGTCCTTGTCTATTCTAATGTTTGTGCCATTTCTAAATTAATTTTGATTGATTTTTCTCCCCACCTTGAGTTATAATTTTCTACTTCTTTTGCCTGATTCATACTTTTTAATTAAGTGCCAGATGCTGTTAATTTCATGTTTGTGTCCTGGACATTTTTGCATTACTATAAAGATTCTTCAGCTTTGTTTGCTAATTTATGTAGAAACAATTTAATTTTTCTGGGTCTTGCCTATAGATGTTCCTAGGTCAGATCAAAGCAGATATAGTATAGGGTGTAGGGTGTTTTCCCCTGCTACTGAGACAAAATCTTCTTAGGACTCTATTCATTGTCCCATTAACTGGGGCATTTTTCATTCCAGGTGGAAGGCACAGGCACTAGTCCAAGCCTTGTGTGAACGCTAGACATTTTTCCCCCTAATCCTTACAAGTATTTCACTTGCCAATGTTTGCCAGATTCCCCATACAGTTGTGCTGATCAGTACAGGATTGTGTACTGGAAAGGATCCTCTGTAGATTTTTGGACTTCTTTCTCTGTGTATGTATCCTCCTCTGGTACTTGGACCTGCACACTGTAGATGCCTTGACTTACCTACATACTCACTTCACTGTCTGGGCATCCAGGGTCCATCCCATGACCTCAAATGTCTCTAGGCAGTGAGCTAGAGAAGTTGTAGGATTCACTTCATTTGTTTATTCCCCATCTCTGAGGGGTCACTGTATTTCATTGCCTAAATTCTAATTTCTTGAAAGCCACAGTTCTGCTAAATAACATAAATTCAACTCAGTAAACTGGTAAGATCTAATTGGTTTTTATCTAATGATGTATGAATTAGGCAACATCTCATTCAACAATAGAAAGGAACTTCAAAAGGCTACAGAGAAGAAAAACATTTTAAAGGCAAGATAAGGAAGTCATAAACAAAAAAGGATTGTGCCTGGTGAGGTACCTTCTTTTGGAGGACCAAAGGGATCTATCTATTAGGAGGATTATCTCATCTTCCTTGGAAGGGGGTAGATATGACCTATGTGGCAGGTGCTGGTGAAAATAACAGACTTATTGGTTAAGATTATATTCCTGGGACAGATTCAAACTGCAATCTTGTCAGATATTGAATCTTGGTTTGATGTCCTGGGCTTAACATAAGTAACTTCATTTGGGGCTTCTTCTTCTTTTAAAGTTTATATAAAAAATCTGGATTTTTATGTAAGAAATAGTGAAAGGAACCATTAGGGAGAGAGGGAAAACTGAATTGGGAAAAATTAGAGGAAAACAAACCATGCGAGACTCTTAACTCTGGGAAACAAATTGAGGGTTGCTGAATGGGAGGAAAGTGGGGGGACGGGGTAACTGGGTGATGGGCACTAAGGAGGGCACATGATGTGATGAACACTGGGAGTAATACTGTATGTTGGAAATTTGAATTTAAATTTAAAAGAACCTAGATTTTTAATTGTTAAAAATAGGGGAGGAAGTTGTAAATTCCACCCCAGTTATAGTATTGTCTAGGAGGTAGAAGCTTGTCATATGCTCTAAATGACTGTTCAGCAAGGTAATTACTTCTATGTTGATATCCATTTTTGTCATTACTGTCATATATAACTCCATTATCTTCCAACATTAATTGCTGTTGTAAAAACATTATCATAGGCCTAATTATCATTATACTAGTTAATATAATTTTTCTTTCTGGTATTTGTTTTAAAATACTTCTTTATTCCTGATGTTCAGTTTCTCAACACATGACTGCCTATGTGTAATTTTTTCACTATTAATATATCATGTGCTATTTCAACACCATGCTTTCCTAAAAGGAAATACTCATGTTGGGAAATAATTGAGTTTTGATTCTGCATATCACTTCTTTGCTGTTGCCCCCTTTTCTGTACTCAAACTTCTCAGAAAAATATTGCCTCTTGAATTTATGTCTTCCTCTTTCCTACTTTTTACATTTTTAATCTTTTGATACTTAATTCTGTGTGATTTTTCTCAATTTTTATTCCAATTTGCTATTTTTTATACTGCCTATAGTCTATTCCTTCTATGCATTTTAAAATTTTAACGGCTGCATTTTTCATGTGGAAAAAAATTAATTTGCTCCTTCTTATTTCAATTAGCCTGCTTCATTCAATTGTGTTTTTATTTAATCATTTCTTTTTTTATGTTTGTGATTTCTTCATTTATTTCTTTGATAATACATTTAAAATATTAAAATTGTCTTTACATGATCATTCATGAACAAAAACATGTTAGCACTCTGTTAGAATTACTTATCTTTCATATAATCAGATTTTTTTTTTTCTATTTGCAGGCTCATTTTAAGTGGGAAGTATTTACTTTTTTAGTTCACTTTTATTTGATTTTTCTCATTCTGTTCTTCTATGTTCACCCCTACTTATATCAGGATTAAGGTGTTGCCATGTTCAAAGATAACCAACTACCTTCCTGGCACATTACACTTTTCTGGACTCAAGGTGACAGTCATATGTAATATGTAGAACCTCTGTGACCATTGATAATTATCATTTATTTCTGTATTATCCTTCCTCCCTATACTCAAGAGTTCTATAGCCACAGGCTGCTTACTGAGAGCCAATGTAAGCATATCCCAGCTTTACATCTTGAGACAAATCTTACAGGGACCCCTTCTATTCCTCTTCTAACCTAGATTCAAACTACTACTACTCTTTTCTGCTGTATGGCACAGTAGACTCAATTCTCAGTCTCAATTACCACTTTATTGATTCCCACTTTTTACTAATATACAAAGATATCACTTCTGAATCTGAAGAGATATATTCTATGTATATTAATTTTCGTAACTAACATTGATATGTTTGAAGTAGGAGCTGTAATCAAAGCATACATCTATTATGCAATTTTTTCTTTAAAACCTTTAACCTGATTATTTCATATAAGAAAACCATCATACCAATTAATAATCACTTTTTAACACTTTTATTCATTCTAACTTTTTTCTAAAAACAGCAGAAAAAAAAAAAAAACCTCTGAAAGAAATGAACAACAAAGATGACTTTCTAGCCTCTCCTACCTTCTTCATTTTGTAAACTGGAGACAAACATTAATAATCTTTCTTAATTGAAACAACATGATTTTTAAAAATCTTTCCTTCCAAGAAAAAAACATAGAGAAGGTTAGCTTTTACAATGTGAAACATAGAAATCAGACTAAAATACCTTAGATATATATATATATATATATATATATATATATATATATATATTTCTGTTTCCAAAGAACTAGGTATAAAAGTATTTCTTCAAACTTCTAGCTTAAAAAGTGTGTATCCAATTAACCATTACCTTAAAGGCTTTTCTACTTGCACCTCTTGAGGTAGGGGTCAAACAGAAGAGTTAATTGGAAATTTCAAAGTGGAATTTTAGGACAAATTAAAGTATTGCTCTCAGAAATCTGATTTGTCAGAGATACCTTGTAATTTGCCTGAAGCTATATTCTACCAATGACTTCACATAGAGTAGCTTTCTATTGACTAACAACACAGGGTGCTAAAAGATATATTAGTTTAATTACTTCATTGAATGTATGGTCTCAATTTGGTCAAATTGTTTAATGATGAATTCAAAGTAGAAAAATATATGGTGTTAAGGAAAATGGCATAATTGTTATTTAACCTTACCAACAGGATAATCTTAACCCCAAGCACAAAGTTAACTATATTCTGACATGCAGCTCAGCTACAGGCTACTATTTAAAAAGATAACTTGTGGATGCCTTAAGACTATTGTTATCTTGAATAATTTATTACCACTGACTTCCTCTATTCCATCAAATTTCCTATAAAAATTGCTTTTTTCGAAGAAGACAGTAACATTAGCTCGCTGCCCATCATTTAGTCACTTCTGAAGTCTCTCTGGGATCATCACACAACCAAACGAAAAACAGAAACCGTATTAGCTTGTTAAGTGAGTGCCCAGGTCAACTTAGAATAGGGAAAAAAAGGATCCTGACTCCATTTAATGATTCCTTTGTTCTTTGGTATGTATCCTTCTTTTTATTGAAAGAGATGCAAAAAAAAAAAAAATCCCTGGGGAAATGTTGTCTGGATGTATGGGGAGTTATGCTCAGGCCGTGCTGCCAAAAAAGAAAATCTCACATATCAAACTATCAAACACACACACACACACACACACACACACGCGCGTAAACACAAACTTATTTTTAAATTCACATGGATATTCCTATCACTGGGAATTCAGTATTCAGTGATGGTTCAGTGCAACCTGTAGACCTTCAGGCCCATGAAAATATTTCTCAAATCTTTTACCCTTTGTCTTCAAAACAAAAGTTTACTATGTCTAAATGCCATGACCTTTTTTGGCTTACAGCTCTACCTTTGTTGAAGATAGACTCTGATTCAGAGTGCAGAGAGGGATCAAGCGGCTAAAGAGCTCAGGTAAGCTAATTTTTTCTCTGAATGAATGAAATAGGCCTTCCTAAACACAGTATTTTTTTCTTGGAATGGTCAAAAGTCCTTTTGTTTACCCATATTTGTCGCAGTATGAGGATAGTTGGTAATTACCAATGTACTCTACTCAATTGAAGTTGGCAGTTGAGGGAAATCTTGTAAATTGAACAAACGTTTCTTTTTCTTTTTCTTAGATTTTATATTACTAAGAACTATCCCTATTTCGCATGCCATGTTATTTCATTCACTTTGACATATTATCTTGCATTATATCATAGTGTATTCATATACTCACTTGTTTTGGGGTCTTCTGTGTATGTCTTATAAAGAGTGCTGCTGTAATCTTTCCTCCTTCTCTTTTATTATATATGCTGGATTTCTTCTGGGTTATCTACCTGTGATTGGAATTGCTGAATAACGTGTGTGAAATCTGTTTTTGGTTCTTAATCTCAGCAACCAGATGGACATTGAATGCTAGAATTGTGTGTAGATTTATTTTGATTGAAAAACAGCAAATTGAATTAAATCTCAACTCATTTATTAAATTTTGCTAAATTTTACAGTATGTTAAAACATGATAAATTTGAATGGACAGTGATAGAGAAGAGAAAGGAAACTATGAAGTTCTGGAGAACAGGGGAGATTGCATTTACAAAAAGATGGTCAGAATAGGCCCTACTAAGGCAATACTTAATCCTATATGGGAAGAAGCTGAGGTAGTGACTGGGAGGAATAAGCCATGAAGAATCTGGAGGAAGAAAGAAGACCCTAAGGCAGTGTTTGAGGAAGAGCAGAGGTGTTCATATGGCTACAGTGATATGAATAGGAGGAAAAAATAGAGATGTTTCAGAGTAACAAAAGGGGGTGTGAGCAGCTCATGTAGAAGCCTTTTTGGGGTCTTTGGCTTTTGCTCTATATGAAAGGAAATGATTTTAATTAGAAGAATACTATGATCTGAACTGTTTTAAAAGACATCATCTTGAGGAAGTATAGCAAGGAGAATGATGCATGTGAGTATGAGTTAAAGATGTGTCAGGCAGCCTGGGTGGCTCAGCAGTTTAGCACAGCCTTCAGCCCAGAGCATGCTCTTGGAGACCCTGGATTGAGTTCCATGTCGGGCTCCCTGCATGGAGCCTGCTTCTCCCTCTGCCTGTGTCTCTGCCTCTGTATGTGTGTGTGTGTGTGTGTGTGTGTGTGTGTGTGTGTGTGATGCATAAATAAAAAAATATTTTAAAAAAGTGTATCTAAGAATGCATATTTATATTTGTTGTGGTGCATGTTTTGGGAGAGAAGGTGTGCTTGTATATTGCTAGTCTGCACATGATAGGACACAGTGGACTTTCACTCCACTTCTTTAGAGGGGACAATACAGAGAAACATAGATTTGTAAAATAAATGAAGATTCTAACTTCATCAATCCTTAAAATAGTGTTCCATGTGTGAAGTTATTTCACTAAAAGTCCAGCCTACTCACAGGATTATTTTTTATACCTAAAAGATGACTGATGGCTATTAAGGGTTAAAATAGTACTGCTATCTTACAGTTGACCAAAGATGTCATTGGTCATGAGAGAGTGAACATTGAACTAGGAAAGAATTTGGTCTAATCTTCAAGGCATCTGAATGTATTATTGTAGTGTAAAAGAATCTCTTTTTTTTTTTTTTTTTTGCTTCCAAATCTAGATGAGGGGTTTCTTCAAGGTCTGAGGAGAAAAGTTTTTCTAGACTCTTAAACTTTCCTTAAAGAATTTTTTTTTTTTTTTTTTTTTGCAGAGGTCATTTAGAAAAGTTTTGTCCTTGAAAGGTTAGCTAAGTCAATAGATTTTTATTTGAAGTTGCAAGCACTCTCTAGCATTTCAGCTGTAGGTGCTTATTTCTGCAGTGGTATGAGACATTGTTCTTGTAAAAATTTTAATCTATATAGTAGAAAATCAAAAACAAGTATTGTAGAGTGTATTACTTTCTGTCAAAGGTTATTCGGATACAGTTGAATGATGAGATTAGTTCTTTGAACAGTTAATGTCATTCTCAAGATTCTATTTTGATACAAAGAGCAATTACAATAGATAAACTTCAAAAATCAGTTCAAGAAGCTAAAAGCTGTGAATTGGTTATTTTATGACTTTATGTAAAGTGGAAAACATGCAGAAATGTTTAGGTGGTTTCACGAAGCCTCAGAAAATGGGAGATAATATTTTTATTAACAGAGAATTTCTGAAGATACATTTATTTAGCAGATGTTAGCACAGGCTAGAAAAAAACTAGTATCATATCAATAAATATCAAATTATTTTGATATATAAGATTTAAGATATAAGTGTTGAGACTCTTAACTGTCTATCTATCCATTTATCTTCCTTACATATAGAATATAAAGGCTAGAAAAAAGTGGAAAGGTAAGTAAGGAACTTCAGAATTAAAACATATAGAAATGATCGAGACTTTGAAACTCCGAAAAAGGGGTGATAAATGCTTAAAAGATGTGCTGACATAAGAAGAGCATAAAAGCCAGGTACAATCTGACCCCACTTCCATTTTCCTCATGCCCAGTCACAGAAGTGCTTAGACACTGAACACAATCCAGAAGTAATATCCAGACAGTGAGATAATGTCCAGTTATGTGGGCAACTGCTGTGAATAACCAATAAAAAGACATTTGAATGTCAAGCAACTCCCTCCCTCCTTCTTAATTTTTTACCATTACTTAATAACTTAGTTACAGATGTGATAAAAGTATGAAGGAATGATCCCCCAGTCATTCTCGTTGGCCATGTAACTTCGCCAAAAATTTTATATTGCTAAATCCACTGGTCTTCCTGCTACAAAAAAAAAAAAAAAAAAAAAAAAGATTGTTCTGGAGAGGACATCATTTGCCAGCCTGTGAGGAATATTTTTCTTTAGAGAAAGCAACACTGTAAGATTTGGTTGGTGACATGATTACGGAAATCTTCAAAGCCAGGCATCTCCTCTCAACTAGGTCTTTGGCACATGGTGGAGGCAGAGTCAATAAAATGCTGTCACTCACAGTGACGGAATCAGAAGGTGGGTTACAAAGAGGCAACGACATTAGGTTTCTTCTGGCAGTTCTGTTGGAATCGAAGACAGGACTGACAATGGCTAATGTCCGGTAGTGCCAGCAACAATAAAAATATTCTAACCGTACTAGTGCTGAACTGCCAAGCCTCCGGTCTCTTGATGCCTCTGATTCCAGTGAGATTTCAGAATCTGCTTCTCCAGGTTTCTTATTCTATGAACTACTTCATAAATTTCTAAATTGATTTTCTACATAGACGGCCAATTTCTAATGCCTGCAACCAGCAGCTGAACAAGCTGATGCAAGTGTTGAGGAGTACTTTCCATATATTGATAACTTTTATTTATAATTTACTGATTTTAGGAGCTTTTAGATTTTCATATAAACAATTCTGGTGATATGATAATTTATGCAGTGCTTTCTCTCAGAATTTGTCACAGAAATGTATTGTATGAAATGGGTGAAAATGGATTTTAATAAGTGATTTTTGTGTTATTTTTCAGCTTTGTGATCTTGAGTGATTCATCCTAAGTGTTATTTTGCAGTCAATACAGTGCTTTTGTTAATTGGTTAATAGTAACACATAATTTCTCTTCTGTAACTTGGAAATATTTGTTTTAATTTCAAGCATTCAGTAAGCAAAAGTCATCTGTACTTTATTTTGAGGTAAATTTATTTTTATAGGATAAAAAGGAAAGAGCTATCTTACAAGAAAGCAGTAATATTTTCATCTTTTTTTCTCTTCTTTGACTTTTAAACTCTTTAAGTGGAACCAAGTATCCACAAACACTAGGGAGACCTGACCTTTCTGTGACAAATATAGAATAAGTGGATGAACCTCAGGGGGCATATTTGAAAGGAAATATCCTAAAGGTAATTAAGTACATTTTTCAAACTAGGGGAAAAATGCCTGTGTGGGGCATATTTTTTGTTGAAGTTCATTTTTTAACCTAAAAATACAGGAGAAAGATTATTGTTGCAGGTTTTCAATAGGAATTGCCGTGAGAATCTTTCTCTTTGAAGCATTTCCCTGAGCTGCATAGAAAATTTGCAATAACAAAGTGATTATTATCATCACATTCATTTTTTTTCATATTTAACATACCCTGTAAGTGAATCTATACCAAACTAAGTATAGTTCCCCTTTAGCTAAACGTGTACTTTCACCTTTGCTTAAACCGGAATGGAGAATTTAAATTACTAGAGTGATGAGATCTGTATGGATAAAAGGAAAGGTTGAAAACTAGGGCCTCCTGGATTTCTTAGTTCAAATCCCATCTGATCTCTTCTTTTGCCTTGATACAAAAGTTGGCCTTCATATGACCAAGTATAAAACTGGCCCAAATCTAAGTGGAATCTCATTTTAAAAAATGAATGTTAAACTAAAGCTCCTGAGTATATGAATTATAAAGATGCCCTTATGACCACAGGTTTCATAGACGGAGACGGTGCAAAGTGATTTGGAGTAGAAATAGTTACACATGATCTACTTTGTTCATCTCATGCACAATTTGCTGGTAACTTCAATGTCAAGATGCTCTTTACACAGTGTTGTAAGTACAGCTGTAAATATGTGCTATATCTTTTAAATCTTGATTTTTATTGCCATTATACATGGTAGAGTTGTGAGAATTTCACCAGGGATTTGTGTCAAGTTTAAACAGTCCTTGAAAAATTTTAGGAAAGAATGGAGATATCCTTTTCTGTGATACTGAAGTGGTTCATCAAAATCTATACTGAACAGAAGTAGATTATATAGCATGACCTATGATTCAGAAATGCAGTAAAAGAAGGGAATTGAGAAAAATGCAATCAAAGAGATACCTATGTGGCACTACATCATCAGATTGGGATCATATCAATGGAAATTTGTTTATTCAAATTATATGTTTTGAGTTTCCATTGTGTGCAGTGTACAATGATGGATTACAAAGTTGAATGAAGTATAAGCACTGACTCAGGTGAAATTGCCTTTTGGGTAATAAACTGATGTGACACTGCAACTCGAAAGTCAATTTTATGTTTAATTATTCCCCCGTAGTTAAGATTGCCAATCAAAATATTGCCACTTGTAGTCAATAAATTATTGAATTTTAAAATATTTAAAGTTAAGTGATCTTCATACAAAACAAAACACATCTTTGGATAGAAAAATAAAACCTGAAATATACTGTTCTATGTAATAATTCACAATAAAATTTAAAAATTTCCAGACTTATAAATGTTATGTTTTATTTGCTTTATGACACACAAAGGTCAACAAACTTGAATTAACATATGAATAATTTAGTGTAAAAGTTTTTAAAAAAATAAGGTTAATGCTGCACTGAACATAGAAACTTATCATCTTCTGGAAAAATGCTAATAGCTAAAGTATATAAATGAGACACACAACAAAGTCAGTTATGGAAACTTTGTTTCAAGTTTCTTTTGTGGATTTTGACCAACTCTAAAGAATTTGAACATCCAAAGGAGAAAATACAATAGGTAAATAGTTTTAATTTTATGAATACATATTTTCTCCTTCATTTTATTAGTAAGATTATACTTCCTCCTCCCCCACCCCCGTAAAGCAGTTAAGCATTATTATCGCCATAATTCAGATGACAAATAGAGAAGTCCAGAGGTTATGGCGAAGGCTGCTGATATAATCAGTGGCAAATTCGCAGTATTGAGAAGTATTCCTAAGCAACTTTGTTCAAAAGCCATAGGGCAAGAGTATGTGATTCTCTCTCTTTTACTATATCATGAATTTTCCTAGTCTGTTCTACTTACTCCTTGCCAAATCTGTAAAGGAGAGTTGTGCAATTATGCTTCAAAATAGCTCTTTAAAATTAGCAGTGCAAAATTTGAAAAGGGTAAAAATAACAAAATATACTAGACGACATGGCTAGAGCATCTTCACTGTTCCAGGTCAATTGAAATATATATTTTCAAGCATTCAAGTATGATTTTCCTTGAGATCTCACTTGAGATTTCAATGAATAAAATATGTTTCAAACATAATGCTATAGGATAATTTTCTAATAATCCAGAAAAAAAACTGTCTTAAGGATCATAAAAGTTGAGTTTGTTTAAACTAGGACTATTGGGCAGCCCAGGTGGCTCAGCGGTTGAGCGCTGCCTTCAGCCCAGGGTGTGATCCTGAAGAACCAGGATCGAATCCCACGTTGTGCTCCCTGCATGGAGCCTGCTTCTCCCTCTGCCTGGGTCTCTCCCTCTCTCTCTCTGTCTCTCATGAATAAATAAATAAAATCTTTTACAAAATAAATAAATAAACTGGGACTACTAAAATTGATATATAAATGCCCTCATAAACACACACACATCCCCAGACATACAAACATATGTGTGTTTGGAGAACATAATGGAATATATTAGAAAATTCTAAAATCTCTGTAATAATTGAAGATCTGAAAAAATATGGCATTATGGATGTCTAGAATTTCTAAGTGGTCTAAGAAATTGAAACATGATAATTTTCTTTTTGACAAAGAGTAAATTAAAGCACGCCATTTTTCCTTTTGACAAATGATTATCTTTTATATAATGCTAGCAATACAAATTACATTATGTCAGACCTTACATCAGCTATTCAAAGCTCATTTTTTAATTAAAAATCTCATGAGCTACAGGCAAAGTGAAAATTAGTGAGTTGGAAAATTGAGGTGAGAAACTCTCTCAGAAATTTTTTTAAAAGAATTCTTAGAGGGATTCCTGGGTGGCTCAGCCATTGGTGCCTGCCTTCGGCTCAGGGCATGATCCTGGAATCCCAGGATCAAATCCCACATGGGGCTCCTTGCATGGAGCCTGCTTCTCCCTCTGCCTGTGTCTCTGCCTCTCTCTCTGTGTGTGTCTCTCATGAATAAATAAATAAATAAATCTTTAAAATAATAGCCTTAAAAATTATTCTTAAAAACAAAGTATGAAAAAAAATAATCAATACAAAGGACACAATTCAAAGAATTAATTTCTCTCCAAGAGGAGCCTTTGAATAAAGGAATGACCTGGAAAGGAGAGTGTGTGTTTATAGAAATAATATCAAGCATAGCATTCCAGAGGTAAAGAAAAAAGTTTCATATAAATGTCATAGTTTGAGTTCCCCATAAAATAGTGCCAGAAACCAGATGGGTGCATAGATCCCAGGAAGCAAAAGAGAAGAAATGGGTGAGCTGGAACAGGGAGAGAAACTGGTTTGCTATTGAGCAACTGAGGCTTCTTTTTGATGGAGACGCCGAGAACCTCCATGGGACATGCTTCAGACTTGTCTTTCCTGAGGACAGACAGTTGGGACTTAAATCCACTGACTCCCAGAGTGGTCTTTTGGGAGTTAACCCTTGAAACCTGCCCTACAAGCTGAACAAGCCCTTTCCCTACGGCAGAGAAGCAGAGATGCTAGGCTCCTGAGGTGAGGGGCTGCCAAGACCCCAAGAGACTGTCTCCTACCTCTGCTGTTGAAATTTAGGGGATGCTGTGCAGGACTCAAAAGTGCATCTAATACATTTACATGGAAATGGCTGGCTCATAAAACCCAAAAGGGAGAAACAAGCAATAACTTGTGCTACCCCACATGCTAGGGGAATTTAGGACTATCGGTGACAATCTCCCAGAAAGAAAACAAAAATCCATCACATAAAAGGAACGAATCTAAGATCAACATCAGGTTTCTCAATGACAATGCTGAATGGAAGAATAAAATGGAGCAATATCCCTAAATTGCTGTAAGTAAAGCACTTTACACTATCGTTTAAATGCATAAGTGCCGAGTAAAGAGACTACAGGCATTTAAGTTCTCAGAAAACTTATTGTACATAAAACATATCTGGAAGGGAAGAAAATCCTTTGTTGTATAAATAGGCAATGACTTACAAATATAAATATCAGACACAAATGTGTGGAAACACTAGAAAAATATAAAAGATATGTCAGGTTTTTAATGTGGACGGCGAACATAATAAGGTTTAATATTGGTAAGGAAAATGTTAAAAAAAAAAAAGGTCAAAAAGATTAGAGGGTATAATGGATGGCAACCCACCTTGATATTTAAAAATCGCTAATATCGTGAAATTCATGACGTTTCAAAAAGAATACATATTGCAAACACACACACAAATGCACAGCTTAAAGAATATTAATAAAATGAGCATCGAAATGAGCATTGACTCCCAGATTAGGAGAAAAACACTAGCTTGGACCTTTTAAGGTCTTTTATAGTCGTCACCTTGGAATCTAGGCATAACCGCGAACCCTTAACCTTTGCTTGGTTTTATGGTCCTACCACATATGGCTTTGCGTACCGATCAATCGATCTATCATCCATCAATAATTTTGCTGCTTTTTTTTTAGTTTACATAAATGGAATCTTGTATTTTATATGACTTGCTGGCTTTCTAAATTTACAGTACATCTTGAGCATCAATCATGTTTATGCCTCCCTCTCTAGTTCATTCATTTTTACTGCTACCTAGTATTCTGTGGGATGATGGTGGCATCATGTCTACTCTTCCATTCGTTCCACTACTCTACTAATGGATCGGTAGGCAACTGCTCGCCTTTTTATTTCTTCTTCCCTATTTTGATCAATGCAGCTTCTCTATTTTGATCGATCAGATACAGGGCTCCTAGTGATTTTCCATAGGGATTGTACCACAGGGCATGTTAGGTAAAATACATAATAGAGACCAAACTTGAAAATTCCCTTAGCAGACAAAACTATTTAAGCCACATAAGCAAAACTGAAGGTAGCTTATTTCAGGAACGTAGGCAAAATGCACTCATGTCTTATAAGTGCCTCTGACAATCATAAAATAAATTTAAGTCATCTTAAAATGATATAAGACGATCACTTTTTAAAAAGATTCTATTTATTTACTCATGAGACACACACATAGAGGCAGAGAGAGAAGCAGGCTCCCTGCAGGGGGAGCCTGATGTAGGACTGGATCCCAGGACCCCAGGATCATGACCTTAGTCAAAGGCAGACGCTCAACCACTGAGCCACCCGGATGCCCAGACAATCACTTTTAACCAATCCCCTGCCACCTGCAAGCCTCCATTGTGATGAGCAGTCATCCTAAAGGTCAAATAACTTCCCCATTCTCACCTTGTAAGCCTTCCTGTGTTGTCATGTCTCTGAGCCTCCTGTTAGTGTTGCATTTGAAGACTTCTTGTTCTCAAACTGTTGTTCTCTGTACAATAAACTTTCACTACTGAGTTACGAATTTGATTTTGATTTTTACTATTTTTGGAATTTTGCAGTGCATTTGGTTCAAGCCTCTCTAAGGGTTTCTAAATTATTTTCCAACGTGATTGTATGTTTACTCACTAAAATCAGTTGTGTGTAATGGGAATATTCACTATGCCACATCCCAGCCCTTCTGTACATGGTAGTGTTTTGTTTGTTTTGTTTTAATGAAAAGAATTTTCTTAATTTTGATACAAAGTACTCAATATTTTTATTATGGTTTTTGCCATTTACATTTGGTTTAAGAAATCCTTACTACCCAAGGAGGAGAAAATACACTTTTATAATATCTTCTAATTATGTTTTGTCTGTTTTCTCTTTCCACAATACCACTTACTCTTAATACTATCCATACTCTTGTTCTTTACTTTTCGGGAAAAACTTGGCTATTTCTTACTTTATATCCTTTCTAATAAATTTTAGAATAATCTTATTGAGTTTTAAAAGATAAAAAAATACCACTGAGGTTGTGACTATGATTGCATTCACATGGGCAGAAAATTGACAACTTCATAATATTGACCATTGCGATCAAAATCATGGTAAGCTTCTTCCTTTATTTACACCTACTTCACTGTCTTTTATTAATGTTTTCTTCTCTTTAAGTAGGTATTCTCCTATAAGAGTTTGCATCTCTTAGGGGATTTTTAATATTGTTATGTGGTTGCCATTTTTAGATTGCATTAAAAATTCCTGTTCCTGTGTGTAACACTGCAATTAACTTGTATATTAATAATCCACAAAACATGACACATTTATTTATTCATTCTAAAATTTCCATGTCATTTTTTGAGCGGTTTTCTGCATGGATAATCATATGATCTGAAAAGAAAAAAGATGTTTCATTTCTTCATTTTCAGTCAGGTTTTTTCTTATCTTTTCTTGTTCTCACGTTGAGAGTGTCTACTACAATGTTGAATAAAAGTGGTGATAGTGCATCTAGTCCAAAAGTAATTGCTTTTTTTGAAAGAGAAAGTGCATTGGGAGGGAGAGGGAGAGAGAGAGAGAACTTCAACCAGATACGGGGCTCGATCTTACAACCCTGAAATCATGACCTGAGCTAAAACTAAGAGCTAAATGCTTAACCTACTGCACCACCCAGGCATCCCAAAAGTAACTGCTTTAATGCTTTACCATTAAATATTGTGTTTGCTTTCAAATTTGTGATGCCCTTCATCAGGACATTCTATTTTAAATTCTAATAACTTATTTAAATTACATATAGATGTAAGTTTTTACTGAAAATCGTTTTTGTATATTGAGATAATTACATATTCTATTATTTTCTCCTTTTGTTAATGGGAACCAACCCAATTGTGTTAGGTTTACCTTAATTTTTTCCTTCATTATTAGTTTCATTTTGTAATACAGTATTGTGTATTAATGACTAGAAAAGTAATTTTTTTTACTCCTATTACTTTTGTTGTCAGCTTTTGGTATCAAGGTTTTATTAGCCTCATAAAATAAGGTGACAAATGCTCCTTCCTTTTCTATTCTCTGTAACAGTCTATGCAAGAGTGGAATTATTTATCCTTTGTATATTTGGTAAAATTTCCTTCTCAGGCCACTCGGATCTAGTGTTTCACTTGTATAAAGATTTTATGATATAGTCTGAAATTCTTTTTTCCCCTGGTTTTATTGAGATATAATTGATATACACTACTGCATAAAGTATATGACATAACATTTTGACATATATATATATATATATATATATATAATGAAATGATCACCACAATAAGCTTCATTAACATCCATCCGTCATCTCTTGTAGATATAAAATACAGAAAGAAGAAAAAATGTTTTTCTTGGGATGAGAACTCTTACAAATTACTCTTTTAAAAACTTTCCTATATAGCATACAGCAGGGTTAACCATAGTCACCATGATGTACATTAGATCCATAATACTTATCTTTGCAACTAGAAGTTTATATCTTTTGACCCTGTTCCTCCAATTCCCTCACTCCCAACCCCCACCTCTGGTCACCACAAATCTGATTCTTTTTTCATGAGTGTTTGTTTTTTATATTCAATGTACAAAAGGGCTCATACAAAAATTATCTTATTCTGACTTATTTCACTTAGCATAACGTCCTCAAGGTCCATCCATATTATTGCAAATAGCAGGATTTCTTCATTTTCTATAGCTGAATAATATTCCATTGCATATGTATACTACAAATTCTTTATCCATTGATCTATTGATGGGCACTTAGATTATCTGCATATCTCGATCATTGTGAATAATGCTGTCATGAGCATGGGGGTGCATATATCTCTTTGACATAGTGTCTTTGTTTCTTTCAGATATATTCCCAGAATCAGAATCACTGGACCATATGGTACTTTTATTTTTAATTTTTTGAGGAACTTCCATACTGTCTCTCATAGTAGCCAAATAATACTTATTTTCTCTTGAGCTTGAAAAGTTGTTTTGCTTGGTGCAGAATTTTAGATTGACAGCTATTTTTTCCCTCAGCACATTCTTCATGGTATCCTATTGATTTATGGCTTCCAAAGGGTGCTGTTATGAATCAACTCTCAGATTAATTTTGCTCCTAGGTGATCAGCATTTTTATTTGACTGTCTTTAAGATTCTCTATTATTTATGCTTTGTAGTTTTAAAGAATAAATCTTTGTGTGACTTTCTTTTATTTTGCCAGGGTAGCGATTCCTTGGAGTTTTCAGGATCTGAATATGGCATTATTGGACAGTTCTAAAAATTTTTTAGCCATTTTGTTATCACATACTTTCTCTTTTTCTCTGTCTATATTTCATTGTTCTAGACATTCAACTAGCTCTATGTTGCACTTGTTCATTATATCCTACATATTTCTTAACCTTTTAAAATCTGCTCCATTTTTTCCTTGTCTTTGGGATGTGTTCTGAATAATTTCTTTGCATCTGTCTTCCAGCCACTTATTCTCTCTTCAGCGATGACTAATCTGTTTGAAATTCTTTAATTGAATTATATAGATAGACATAGATACATACATTTCAACTAGTAATATTTAGTTCTCTATCAAATCTATCTGGCCATTTTGTATTAGATTCTCCTCTCTTGATCATACATTCAAAATGTTATTTATGAAGTCCTATTGAATGCTATTTTCTTACAGTTCAATGATTTCATTATGTAGTCTTTGAAGGCCTAATTCTAGTAGTATTACTTTTGTCTTTCATGTGTAGTGCCCTTAAAAAAAAAAAAAAAGCTATCTACTACTCATAATGTCTGAAGTTGTTTGTGTGAGTTCCTTAGGATTGAATTATGGTTGCATCTATTCAGAGATTGTTTGCATGTATTGAGGAGGACCCTATCAGTGTTAGAACACTTTGAATTAAATTTCATTTTCTTGATATCCTAAACTTTTATTACCAAATTCTGAAGAGAATTTTCTTTTTTCTATTATCACTTAGCACTAAATTAAGTCAAGACTCATTTTCATGGATGGAGTTACTTATATTCATCTGTATGTTTAGTGTCAGCCTTATGTGGAACATTCCTATTAGACTTTTCACCTTGGACAGGCTCTGTGCTGTCTTTCTTTGGAATATGGAAATGCTTTCAAAAATGAAAACTCATGCATGGTTTACCTGGTATCTTCGAAGTGAATATTTTGGAGTTTTCCTTCATCCCAAGGTCACTGTTTTCAATTTAATTTTGGCTTTTGTATTTATCTTATGTCCTTGCCAGGTCAGGTATTATGAAGATTTTAAACATGTTACCAAAATTACTTTACTTTAGTTTTTGTCAGGGCTAGCTAGCATCAGTGCACCTAGACAGTGGTAGTGTTAGAAAACATGGTGTAACATTTAAACAAAATAGAGAAATAACAATCCATAAATAAACAAGTCATTGAAAAGAGCCCCCCAAAAAATATAGAAAATAAAAAAACAAAACACAAAAGCATGATATTTTGAAGACTCATAAATGATTGAGATAGAACTGATTCAGAATAAAGCATTAATCTCAGTATGTTTAAAGGTCATCACTGGAAAACTAAGACTGAAAGATTGCACAGAAAATTACTCCTCCTACCTGAACAACAAAATAATTCATCAAGGAGTTGTCCAAAAGTTAAAAATACTTAAACTAATACCACAGACAAATTTATAAAAAAATAGAATTCAAGACCAATGTGAGCCAAACAAAGCAAGGTTAGCATTTTTAGTAAGATAATTTTAATATCAGAAAAAAGAATTTAATAAAATAATAAATGTGTTAAAGAGATCTATGACCAACTAGTTAACATAACAATGGAATGAGCTATTACTTTCATAATTTTCTTTAATCAACCATCCTAAACTCTCAATGGCTAAAAACAGCCAACATTAATTTTTTCTTATTGACATACATCAAATGTGGTTCTATCGAACTTAGCTAAGATCCTCTGAGCTTGGTTCACCCTTCATTGTGAAGGGTGTATGTATCTTCTTTGTAGGATCAGTAATTACACAGGTGAGTGTTCTCATAAAGGAATTCAGAAATACAAGAGGTCAATGCCAAGCCTATCAAGCGCATTTAAACCTCCCCTCACATCATGTCTAGTAACATTTATTGATCAAAGCAAGTCACATGGCTAAGCGCAAAGCCAGTGGGTAGGAATACGTTCTCTATTCTGCTATTATGCCCTCAGCACTTACTAGTAAGGATGTGGAAGTATAACTGTGAAACAAGGAAGTAAAGAATTGGAAAAATAAATCTATGACAAAAATCTTGAACATATATAGGATTGAACTTTCTAAAAAATATATACATATAAAGTATATATGCTGTTTATAATATATAAGATATATATTATATATCCCTAAAGTAGAATTTCATCTGGCTGCAGTATTCTTTAATATAATAATTTTCAGAAGTCAATAGGCATCTTTTATATAACCCAGAAACCTTATGCCAAACACAGAATTAAAGCCAACACAAGAGAGAGTTAAAGAAATTCAAGGCTTATAATCGGTTTTTAAACATATAGGCTTTAAATTACATGAAAACATATTCATGTTACTTTTTCCTTACATACCAAGAATTACTCATTAAAATATAAAGAATAGGGGTGCCTGGGTGGCTCAATCAGTTAAGCATCCGATTTTGGGTCAGGTCACGATCTCAGTCAGGGTCCTGGGATCAGGGCCTGTGTGGTGCTCTGCACTGAGTAGAAAGTCTGCTTCTTCCTCTCCCTTTCCTCTGCCTTCCCCCCTCCCCTGGAAGCATGGACATGCATGAGCTCTCTCTCTCAGATCAACAAATAAAATCTTTTAAAAAATATATAAAGAACATTATGAAACCTACAGAAATTTTAAAGAATTATATATATAATGAAGCTTTAACAATCATGTTGGGAGAATTTTAAAAATGTGAAAGGTAATACAAAAAAATCCTGAATATTCAGAAGACAGAAATTTTGGAGAAAAATCTCCATTCCGTCAAAATTAAATTATAGCTGTATAATATGTAAATCACAGAAGTAATAGCTTCTTTTGCATTCATGTTTTTGTTCCATTGTGGATCAATTATGGTCTTACTGCATACATGTACATTCTGGAGCCCAGGTGAATGAAACCATTCCTATCTGGGACATTTTGTTGTTCTTGTGGCTGAGGAAAAACAAACATGGTGGAAACACGTGAAGGCTTTTAAAAACTTCTTGGAACTGGCATGTCACCTCTGCTCATGAATCATTAATTAAAGCAAGTCACATTGTCGTGAATGCTGTCAGTGTGGTAGGCAAGTATAATTTCCCACAGGGATGAGAACTGAAAGTCATCTTATCGGTTTCCTACTGCTGCTGTAACACATTACCATACTATTATCTCAAAAATTTAGTATTAGAGTTCTAGAAGTTGGAAGTCTTAAAATCAAGATATCAACAGGCCTGCATTTCCCCCTGGAGATTCTAGGGTAGAATCCATTTCCTTGCCTTTCCCAACTTCTAAAGGCTGTCTGCATTTCTTGGTTAATGGCCTCTTCCTCTGTCTTCAGAACCAACAGCACAGCATCATCAAATATCTTCTCTCTCTGTCTCTCTCTCTCTCTCTCTCTCCCTTTCTCTCTCCCCCTCTCTCTCTGTGTCTGTCTCTGTCTCTGTCTCTCTCTCTCATTGATCTCTGTATCTATAATCAAATCTTCCTCTCTCACTCTGACCCCTGTTCTCTCTCCCTATTAAGGATGCTTGTGATTTATATTGTGCCCACCTGGAAAATCCAAGATCCTCTCTCTGTCCCAAGATCCATAAACTAATCCTATCTTCAAAATTCTTTTTGCCCTGTAAATTAACATAGTTTCTGGGGATTAGGACATTAACATCTTCTGGCGACTATTATTCATCCTAAATAACAGGAGGGAAGGGGTAAATGGTTTGATAAATAAGCAATTTACACACTCTTCTCTTGATCGCAGAAATCCACTTCTCTCCCTTTTCCATGCAAATATGTCCATCCTCCATCCCATCCCACAGTATATCCAAGAATCCAGTCTAGCATCAGAAGCAGGGTCCAGTGTCTGTGTCAGATTTGTGTATAACTTGTCTTGATCCAGAGGTCAAAGAATTAAAAGAACATATGCAATAAATACAGGGTAACCTCAAAATATACTTATTCCAGAAGGGAAGAATGAAAGTTGCAGAGTACACATGACTACATAACAATCCTGAAATCTCACTGTGGGAGGGAGCATTGTGGTTTACTTCTTTTCAGTGATAATTGCCTCTGCTTTCTGGATGTTCTTTTCAAATGTCTTCCTTGGTTGCATCTGAAAAAGGCATTAGAGAGCAGTCTATCTTTGGCAGCTAAGCTGATTTTCCATAATTTGGAAGATCTGGGGCTCAAGGTCCGTCACTGGTGGATTGTTTGATGTTTTATATCTCTCATAAACTGTTCTTTCTTCCTATCAGCTCCATATATTATAGGCATGCCCCAATTTTTTTTTTTGGTAAGCATCTGTCTCTAATCATAATTATAGGTACTTTGCACTTAAAAGGATAGCTAATCCTTAGACTTTTTCCTCTGAACCACTTTTGACCAATTGTTGGTCTTTACTGAGTACCAACTTAATCAGAGTTATAAGTTGTAACAGAGGAAATGACCTTAATTCAGTCCTTACCACAGGTTCATTTTCTATCTTGTTACCTGGTGACCTTTTTGTTTTGTTTCTCACAGTTAAATGAAGATCTGTTGCATTTCCCTATCCTGCAAGTCCCAGAATGTATGCTCATTGAATTTTCTTTTAATCCTATTTGTAAAGATTTGCTTTTCTAACTACATCTTATAGTATCCTGTGAAATTTAGCCAATGGTGACCTACTGTCTATTACCGACTCTTTCAGCTAAAGCCATGGACTCATTTAGTATATTTATCTACTTTCTGAATTGCCACAGAAGACACCTAGAAAATGTTTCACTACTACAATGAAATATTCCTCAGATGTCTCATCCATGAAGAGAATTTGGGTTATGAATCATATCGTTGTAGCTTATACAACAATTTCCAAGGGGAATGCTTTGTGAACATAAAAATTCTAGATCTGTTTTCCAAAAAGCAATCCTAAACTGCAGGTGGTCTGCTGAAAGCATTCCACAGATAAAGACTCTCCTCATGGCAATATAATTAGTCTATTTGCCAAGAGGTCCAATTATTAGCAGGTTTCCAGGAAGATTAGCCTGGGTCACCTGCCTTCCTTCTCAGAATGTCCTACAAGTAAAGAGGAAAAAAAAATGGATCATAGTCCATTTACTTTAGCATACTGTCAGATAAGCAAAAAGTAACAACAAAATTGAGAAATTGATACTTATTAGGTTTTCTTTTGCTTTACATCACTGTAAGTTAATAAATTAGCTTTTAAAATCAACTTACCAGTTTGTTAAAGAACTAGAAACTTTATGTACTTCTTAATTGAGAAAAGTAGTGCTTATTTACCTTGTGGGACAAATAAAGGTTTAGGTAAAGGCTATAAGGTAAGAATATACATATTACAGTGTTAATTATAAAAGGAAAAACCTTTAATAGCCAAAATACACTGTAAAAACAAGTAAATACATTAAAATGTAGCAACTCCATATCAACATGAAATACTTATCATAGATGCCCATATGTAGAAAGATTCAAGTTATACATTTAAACTTACTCCTAATTGTCTTTAGTCTCTGTCCTTTGTTGTAAAGCATAATATGAAAATTGATGAGTTATTCAAATTGCTTATTGGGTATGATAAAAGCAGTATTATATTTTCTTTCAAATACTGGACGATAGGTAATAAAATTCCAAATAAATAAATAAATAAACAAATCCTAAATTTTAGTGCAAAGAAATATCCGGAGTTAATGTTCCTCAGGGTTATAAGTATATACTCATTCCAAGAGAAATAGTATGGTCCTAAAACGATACAATATATAGATAACAGATACTTTTTTGTTAAATTTCTAATATCTTATATTTGAAGCACAAAATGAGTTACAAATCAAAATTAATTCAATTTTTGATAATAGAAATGCATTTTTATCTCCAGATTTTGATTTAAGCATCATTCCTTTATAACAGTTTATTTTTATCTTATTATCTCCAAAACCCCTAAACCTAGAGTAGGTCCTAACCAGGACCTCTGCCTTGTTTAGTTGGTTTCAATTAATGTTCAAAGTTGAATGATAGTGATTATGATAATACTTTTGATGCTTCTGAGAATTTTGTCATAATTTAAGTTGAGCAGAACTAGAATTTTTCTTTAAATGATATTAAATTTTACCTTCTTCTTACAATACACTTCATTTTAACATCAAAAAAATAAATAACTTTAAAAGCTTTCTTTTTCTTCCTATTGATATAACTACATCCAAGGAAAGCAAGTAGATATAAATATAATGTGTTTTATTGCCAACTTTTTTCATTTCATTGATACAATGGAATCCCAAGTGCAGAGTCTTCGAATTTCAAATGCAAATGTGTTTAGATACTGTAAATATGAGGACATTTCGATGCAAATAAAAGTTTTCAGAATACCTTAGTTCATATATAATTGCTGTAAACCTTGGATATTATCCATTCTGCTTTTACTTTATTACTCTACCCATATGTTGAAAAGGTAGGAAACTATAAATTATACTGCAAGTCTAGGAATAGAGCTACCCCAACCTAAATTGTTACAGCACAATCAAAACTGTGAAATAACAGCCTCAAAATTTTAAAAAAGAATAAAATTTTCAGCATATCTAAGATACCTAATTTAGAAACTATGGTAATAATTTTCTTTTTAATAGAATTATTCAAGAGTTGCTCATGGTAGTCTCCAGCTCGGGGAAGGGAACAGAAAGACGTGGACATGACCATTATTAGCAAAATATGTACATATAGTGGCAGAGCCTAATTTTGTAGAGCTGAAATTGACAACTAAGTTTTCAAGTTGTAAGAAAGGCTTACTCCATGAGATAGAAAACCGAATTTTAATATCACAAATCTATAGTTTATTTTTAAATGGTAAAATATAAACTATAAAATGTTTCTTATTGCCTTCTTGGTGGCATTTCCTTACCTTTTGTTTCAGCATTAAGGTTATTTAAGTTTGCCTTTTTTGTTCTCATTACTAGAACATTTTATAGGTAAATCCACTCAAGGAACCTATTGTGCTTTCTGATCAAAGTAGAAAGTGATGCCAGGCTATAATAAGCAATTTAATTTTTAATGAGCTTATTCGTGCCCAAGGTCATAACAAAGGTAAAAAAAAAAGTTAAAATAAAACTACAGCAAAACACTAATGATAATGGCCTAAATATGACCAGGGCAAAATAATATTTGGCAGAGAGCACTTTCAGAGTATCCTGGTGCTAATTTTTAAAATTTGCTTCAGAATAGTAACTTA
This sequence comes from Canis lupus dingo, assembly GCF_003254725.2. Taxonomy (NCBI): domain Eukaryota; kingdom Metazoa; phylum Chordata; class Mammalia; order Carnivora; family Canidae; genus Canis; species Canis lupus. The sequence continues at coordinate 51,166,440 of NC_064258.1, read as the reverse complement.
GCTCAAGGAAGGTATAGCATATTAAACAGCATAGACATAGATAAAAGAGCACGAGACTTTACTCCTAAAAGAAGTAAGCTAAGCTGTTTATGGAATTTAAATTTCTAATCTAAAAATGTTTAAAGTGTCTTTTACTAAACAGTATTGTTAACCCATTGTTATTTCCTCCCTAAGGAGATAAAAATTTTGGTACATTCTTTTCCTATGTTTTCCTGCATTTTTAATTTTTTTTTTAAATTTATAGCAGCTATGATGTGGTAGTTCTTTAAATTGTTTAGTCTATTGCTTAGATAATTATTAGTAACTACTTGAGATGTTACAGGAAAATCCTTTCAATTAAGAAACATGAAACAACCCAGAAAAATATTTTAAAATTAATAACATCTATCTTTTAAATTACAATGTTTACAAATTTGTACTCCTTTGTTTTTATCTGAATATGTTGCATGTTAAAGAGGAAGCATAAACTCTTGGTTAAAACTGCTTTTGAGAAAAACTATGACCATTTCTGGTTAATAGACATGCCATGTGCTGTTTATGCATTCAATTTCTTCAATAATTACTTTAGTTCTTTCATGTTAGTAGGAACTGTGCAATGGAAAAACTTTGAAAGTATCTTTGGCTCAGTAAAGATCTTACATTCATTGACCCTACTGCTCCACTGATAAATAATGACAATTAAGGCACCTGGGTGGCTCAGTGGTTGAGCATCTGCCTTTGGCTCAGGTCGTGATCCCTGGGTCCTGGGATTGGGTCCTGCATCAGGCTCCCAGTAGGGAGCCTGCTTCTCCCTCTACCTATGTCTCTGCCTCTCTCTCTATGTCTCTCATGAATAAATAAATTAAATCTAAAAAAAAAAAAGAATGACAATTAGCTAACAAAATATGGAGAATAGGACAAAACTGGGGGAAAATTGCAATTAGTTGATAATCCTTGATTCCTTTACCAATTATTTTAGGATGAGTAATTTTATATGCTAATTTTTTATCTACTCACCATGTGGTAAAATCTAATGATTTTAGTTGAAATAAGGGCTTGTTCTTGGTTTGCCCATGGGGGGAAAAAGATATAATTGTTTTACTCCCTTGTTGTGCAGTCAACTTATATATTCATAAGAAAAAGAGGACAGAAGTTAAGCAGAAGCATAGTCCATGGACTCAACAGAATTTGACCACTGCATGAAGCTAGTAAATGTTCAGAGTATGATTTTATTAAATAGGATTAATAATTTTCTGAATCCATGTTAAAATTTAAAAGATGGTAGAAGTTCTCTCCTTTTATTGAAATGTAATTGGATTAGTTTCATTTAAATATATTGCTGTATTAGAAGTAACACTGAAACAGATGTCAAAATCAGTGTTGACAATCCTTAAAGATTTAGTTTCTCATTTCCTTTACTGTTCGTTCCCGTCCTCAAATTTCCCAAACAAAATTGAGCAGTAGAAATGTCTTAAACTATTTAGATATAAATATAAGAGAAAATATTGAAAAACATCTGGAAAATATATATCATTTTGATTATATCAATAGATAACAACCTGGCACTGTACAAAAATAACCCTGAAAAAATTAAGTGGGACTCATTACTTTCTTTTTTTAATATTTTATTTATTTAATTCATGAGAAGCACAGAGAGAGAGAGAGAGAGAGACACATAGGCAGAGGGAGAAGCAGGCTCCCTGTGGGGATCCCAATGTGGAACTCGATCCCAGGACCCCATGTTCAAGACCTGAGCCAAAGGCAGATGCTCAACCACTGAGCCACTCAGGTGGCCCAATTCATTACTTTCTACCAAATCACTGTTTTTATTTATCAAGCATAAATATTATCAAGACTGACCAACTAGACATTGCATACCATCTGACACTTTTATACAATTTTTAAATTTTACCAGTTTTATAAAATTTTTATTTTTTTTATTTTTTTTTTAATTTTATTTATTTATGATAGTCACATAGAGAGAGAGAGAGAGAGGCAGAGACACAGGCAGAGGGAGAAGCAGGCTCCACGCACCGGGAGCCCGACGTGGGATTCGATCCCGGGTCTCCAGGATCGCGCCCCGGGCCAAAGGCAGGCGCCAAACCGCTGCGCCACCCAGGGATCCCCTATAAAATTTTTAAAAGTTTGTACTTCAAGTTTTGTTTTTTGTTTGCTTTTTGTATTATTTTTCTTCTGCTGCATAGCAAGTTACCACAAACTTGGAAACTTAAAACAGCACTCATTCATTAGCTCACAGTTCTGAATATCAGAAGTCGAGACATAGGTTAGCTGTGTCCTCTGTTCAGGGCCTCACAGATGAGGTGTGAGAAATACCATATTTGCGTTCCTTTCTGGAGGCTGTGAGGTAGAATTTGCTTCCAGGATCACTCAGATCCTTTGTTGACAGATTTTGTTTCCTAGGGGTTGTAGGACTGATGTCCACATTTCATTGTTAGCCATTTGCTGAGTCCATTCTTAGAAACTAGAGGCTACTTTCAGGTCCATGCCTCATGGCTGCCCCTTTATTCGAAACCAAAAATGGAGAACCTCTCTCATGCTTCTGATCTCCAACTTCTTCCCATGTGACCATTTGGAGAATTTTTTTTTTTTAATGTGCTCCTCTAATTAGGTCAGTCATGCCCTAGAAAATCTTCATTTCTTAAAGTCAGCAGTGCCATAAAATGTCAACAGTGCCATCTAACATAACCGAATGATGGGAGTAAGACCCATCCTATCAATCTCCAGGGATTAGGCAGGTTATGTACACCATGGGGACAGAAATGGTGGAGCTTATTTTAGAATTCTCTTTACTTTAGATTGCCTTTTAGTTATTTTCCTATTGGTAACAATCTGAATGATAGAAAAATATATATCATACAAAAGTGAAGTCTATTTCAGATATAATTAACTAAAACAACTTCTAAATTATTATGTGTTTGGATGTATGGGTGTGTGCTTGCATGTGTGTGTGAATATACATAAATATATATATATACATATATGCCTGCATGTGGTTCATGATTTTTATTGTTTGTGCTAAGGCTAAAAGGCCGTAATACAATTAAGATCCAGAGAAGATGAACTTACAGGAAAGTCTTTTAGGTTTCTTTTGTTACTACTTTCCAGGGATAATGAATAGTTTACCCTAACACATGTAGAAATGTTACAATTAGAACAGCCGTATGTTCACTTTCTGAATCTTATATCATTATTTAATGTTTATTAAATGCTATAAAATCTAAGAAGATTCTTTCATGAAATATATACTGTAAATAAAATGTAAATATGTAACTTCAAATCACAGTATCTGATCTTTTAAATTGTTCAGGTTGATATAAGATGGAATTTCTTGTTTGCATGATTAAGCATAGCATGGCTGATGAATCAACATTGATATTCATTCTCCACGAATAATTCAAGGGATGGTAGAGAGTAGATGAAAATTTAATTATCAAACCATTATTCTTGTTCATAATATGAAAAAAAACAAGATCAACGCAAAATAACAGCCTGTTTTATGTAACGTGTGATGTGTAAATTAAAAAAGACTAATAATATTCTCTACCTGTGGGGCTTTACTGAATCTTCATATAGTGTCAGTTGAGTGTTTTTCTGACTTCATTTCTTAAAGTGTGTGTGTGTATGTGTGTAAAATAAGACAAAATATAGACTATTGAATTGAAAATGATTTTAAATATCATGTAGTGCAACCTCATAATTTTATTGCATCTAGATTTTACAAGTCTGTGAATACCATCTAGTCCAACCCCAAAATTTCACAAATGAGAAACCAGACATAGTCTACAAAACTGAATAATTTATAAAACATAATGGCTTCTCCTGGACTATAAACCATGCTTCCATTTTCCATATTTTTATTCTGCTCATTCTTCAACATATGAAATGTATATGAGTATTTCCTAACATCCAGAGTTTACTATATGTCTATATCACTATGGATAGTTATATGATTCCACATAGAATAGGAAATCCCATGAAATAGCATACTTGGCTCCCATATCATTCTTCATTAGTCATTTTCTTCTGTGTTTGTTCGTGGGCACAGTCTTATTCCTTGTGTCACAAAAAAAAATGAACAATAACTGTAAATTATCAATAAATCTAGTTACTACTTTGTCATTTTTATTTGAATTCTTTACTTAGGAAACAATTTTGTGGGCAAAAGAATCCAAATAAATGCCATTCAAAAATATTTCATGAAATATACAAGGAGTGGGATAAATTTGGTTTTGTTCGCTACCACATGCCTTTTAATAATTCTGTTCACTGTTCTTTATTCTCTATGAGCATTTTCATTAGTGTGGGAAGGAATATGAATATTTTTATATATGTTATTGATCAGGGCTTTCTGAGCAAAAATACTAAAAACCGAAATTAAATGACAAGCTTTTAAAGTTAAAGGATGATTGAATAAACAGAGAATTCCAGGGTTTTAGATATATTTCTGCAAAATTATGTATCTATATTCTAAAGGATTATAAAGCAGTGACTTTTCCTTTCTCTTCCTGGAGAGATTTTTTTTTTTTTTAAGAAAGATGAGGACAGCAGGGCTTCAGGTGTGTACCACTTACTATATAAGACCTCAGATTCACAATTTTGAGATTTCTCTGCTATGGTACAGACCCTGCCAGGGTAGCCACTTGGCTCCTCTCACCTTGCCCTGAAGGAGATGAGTAAGCTTAGGAAAACTGTGAAGTTACTGCTTTTAAGTCTGCCTCTGATTCAGAAACGTTGCGTGTGTGCTCTGGAACAAATAAATAAATATAGCATTAAAACTATTCAGGTGTTTGGTATATTAATCAAACATTATTATGCCTGACAGACTAATTAATGCTGTAGACTAATATCTAATAGGAGAGACAAGTGAACAAGAAACATTTAATAAAATATTTTGACCCATTTCATGGAGGAAATAAAGAAAGAATGGTAGTAAAAAATAAGAGGTGAGAAATATACAATTATTTTTCTGCCCTTTTATAGAATATTAAACATCACTCCATCATAACAAGTATAGTATTGTATTGTAATTTAGTTTTTCTTGGCTTCCCTTATTTATTGGCTTGTGAGTTTTTTGAGAATAATGAATAACCTTGTCCTTCTGTCTATCCCAAGTAAGTGTTCTTGGGTGTTTAATAAATATTTCTGAGATTAATAAATTAATGGATAACTTCACTGCTTCAATTTAAAATTACTCATCATGGGACACCTGGGTGGCTCAGTGGTTGAGCGTCTGCCTTCAGCCCAGGGCATGATCCTGGAGTCCCAGGATTGAGTCCCACATCGGGCTTCCTGCATGGAGCCTGCTTCTCCCTCTGCCTGTGTCTCTGCCTCTCTGTGTGTGTGTCTCTCATGAATAAATAAAATCTTTAAAATAAAATAATATAAAATAAAATAAAACTACTCATCTCAAGGAAATTTACATTTGCAATTCTCTTTCCAACCCATCTGAGTATGCCATTGAGAGCTATTAAAAATTTGGAAAACAAAGTAGCACCTGATTTTATAAAGAATTTTTGACCGACAATTATATAGTGCCATTTATTTCAATTAGACTGGATACATATTTAATTTCAAAGTTTCCAAGCTGAAATACCAGGAAGAGAATCCCAATATTCAAATTAAAATAAAAGATACCTTCAATAGAAAAATGAATCCCATCTGTTTTAGAGGCCTTTATGACACGGATACAATTAAAATATTATTCATGCCTACAAAGACAATTTTTTATATGAAATAAATATGGGTAATATGAAAGGAGTAACATTTTGTATGACCCTGAAAGAATTTTATACCAGTTTTTTTTCATCATATTTATTTTTGTCTCCATGTACATACCAAAATCTACTTTTGGTAGAGTTATTTTCTTTCAATTTCATTTTCCATTTCACAACCTTGATGCTTTTGTAAGGAAAGCACTCCAAATGCTGTGGTTTATGCTCTAGTGCTCTAGACTCTTGCAGAAGAGCCCCACTTGGTTTGCTCATGTGTACACTACCTTTTAAGACAGGGCTCCTAGTATGCTGTAAGAGCTGTTTTCTTACTCAAGTGTAACTCTGGTTTTCTAGGTATATCATTTGAAAACATGTCTTTAGGTTTCTGGTTTTATTTATGAGACAAATAGTCATCTCTGTGCCTATGTTGTATTACTTACCTGTAGTTATTTGTATATGTATATGGTGGACTAAAGGGAGAGCTATTTGAGCTCCCTATGATGAATAATTATACCACGCCTGGAATCACATAATTAAAGATTTTAATTCCTTCTGTTTGTTTGCACTAACCTTTCTTCATATCAAAAAAAAAAAAAGATCTTAGTAAAATTGTAGATGAAGTCAGGAAATCATGGAAATACTGAAATTTTCGCTTCAAAACATAAGAATATTTTCATGTTTCACAGCATCTTAAATATCAAGGCATAATAAATTGGATGATATACATGCCAACTGTGAAAATGGGAGTGGATAAAACATAAACGTAAATCAGTCAAATGATATTTTCCTTCACATATTATAAGTACTTGATATATGGAAAGCTGAAGTATATATTTGTATATTGTTTCCTCCAAAACAGAACAAGATTGCTTTGTAAGAGTCCCATAATAATTATATATGTAAAGAGACTAAAGGAAAAACATATTAAAATATTTTACTAAATCCTAAAAGAAGAGCAGTTAAAAGTGAAAACTTCATCATTGAACTGCCTATGCTTGCATTCCAATCCAATCACTTATTAACTGTGTTATTTTGTTTTTGTTTTTGTTTTTTTTAAGATTTTATTTATTTATTCATGAGAGACACACAAAGAGAGGCAGAGACACAGACGGAGGGAGAAGCAGGCTCCACGTGGGGAGTCCCAGAAGGGACTCCATCCCAGGTCTCCAGGATCACGCCCTGGGCTGAAGGCAACGCTAAACCACTGAGCCACTAGGGCTGCCCCTAACTGTGTTATTTTGGGCAAACTATTTAACTTCTCTGCTTCATAGAGATATAATAATACATCCTCATAAGACTTATGGAAGAATGAATTGAATTACCCAATTGAATGTAAATTTAATTGAAGAAACATCATTGATTTTACACCATTAGAAAGAAAAGAAATGCTTTCCATTTCAATTTTAAGGCTCACCTTACAATGTGTATCTTACCATTAGAATGAGGGAGAAATAGTGATTCTCTTGGAAGAAAATCTTTCACAAATATAATGAAAATTACTGACTATGGAAAGGTGCAAAAGGAGAAGGAACCGTAACACAAGCTAAATATCATTAAATAATAAAATTATAATTCTTAATGAAGTTTACTTGATTCTGAAATTATAAAAAAATAGAAAATAGAATTATCCTAATAATTAACGTTTCTGTTTATTTTTATGAGAGTCTTGTGTGGTATTTTAGGATGAGAAATTTTAGTAAAATTCAGAAAACCTAAAATTGACAGGAATCAGTTAAACTAATTGATGTGATACTTTTGAGGAAAGAGCTGCAGAATCAATAGTAGAAGGTAAATCAAGCTAAATATCCTTCATAGTGAGGTGCATTTGACTAATAATCTATGATACTTTTTCTTTTTTTTTTTTTTTAAGATTTTTATTTATTTATGCAAGACACAGAGAGGGGCAGAGACATAGGGAGAGGGAGAAGCAGGCTCCCTGCCCAGAGCCCAGTGTGGGACTCAATCCCAGGACCTCGGGATCATGCCCTGAGCCAAGGGCAGACGCTCAAACAATGAGCTATCCAGTCGTCCCTATGATGCTTTTTCTAAAGAAGAAAAAAAAAAACCCACTACTTTCTGTCAAAATTACAGTTTTCATGTTTTTTTTTTAATCTTACAATAAATATTCTTCAGTACACTACAGTTTTGTTCCTGTTCTTTATCATGAGATCAAAATTATCTCTGACTAATCATCAGTGACCTTTTTAGAAAGATTTGATGTATTTATTTATTTAGAGAGGGCACATGACGAGGGAGAGGGAGAAAGAGAATCTCCAGCAATCTCCATGCTGAGCAGAGAGCCTGGCTCAGGGCTTGATTTCAGGACCCTGAGACCATGACCTGAGCTGAGGATCGAGTCAGACACTTAACCAACTGAGTCACCCAGGCATCTGTAATCATCAGTAAACTTTCAATGTTAAAAGAATTGCACCTTCCCAATTCTTTGTTCAATGGGTGTCCATTGAGCACATAATATGGAAAAGGTACAATACACTGCAGTAGTTGTGCTCGAAAATGCATGGGCTCACACAGCCCTCTGGAGGGCAGACAGCAACACGTAACCAAACAAACTAAGGGATATCACTTCAAATATCAACAAAGGCCATGAGCTGATAAAACAATCAAAGAATACAAAGATTGCCAGGAATAGAGCCCCCTGGAAAGGGAACAGCAAGTGAAAGTGGGTGTAGGTTTGAATCAGGTTTGTTTGAAGAAATAAAAGAAAGGCACAGTGTCTGACATGCACAGAGTAAGGAAGAGACAAATGAGACAAGGTAGAGTCATACAGGGTTTTTTTGCATCTTTTCACTTGTTTGTTTTGTCTGCCCGGTATCCAAACCCAGCTGCCTCCTACAAAAATGAGGAGGATATCCACATTCCCTGTACCCTGCCAGTTAATGGGTCACACTGTCTAAGCTCATGTTATCTAATAAAACATCTCTAGAGAAGGATTGGAACATTGGGCAAGTAATTAATAAATGCAAGCACTGTTGTAATTAATCTCAGAGCAGAATTCTCTAGTGGCAGGAACCCCAGGAATCCAGGGGCAGAAATAATGGGAGCTGCCAAACCGGGATGGTGGAACTAGACTGTGTATGTTGGGGAACCTTGACAATGGTCTCTGCTCACCAGGATCTTTCGGTTACATCCATTTTCTGAGCCTGGTTCCCTAGTTTCTGTAATCTACTCAGAACTTGTCCAATTTCATCCTTATTTCCTTCCTTCCTTCCTCTCTTTCTTTTTTTAATTAAATAAGCAAGAATCAGTTCTATTACTTGCAAACCAGAACTCTGATAAGTCATTATAAAATGCTATTCACATATGGGTGACATATTAACATGCATTCCTTTCCTGGCACCTAAAATAATCATGTCTACAATAGTTTACAGTTCCCCAAATAGTAATAACCAATTTCATGCCTTACTGTCCTTACACATGGTCTTCTCTGTGTCTACCTCCCTACACTGCTCTTCCCCAAATCCCTTCTTACTTCTACCAAACGAGGCCGGTTCTATTCTCTATGCCCTTTCCATATTTTATTACTAAGATAATCTAAGTTGTCCTCATTTAATAGACCTATCCAGGATCCCAGTGGCTTGCCTACTTCTACAAAGTTTGCCATGAGCCCTAGTCATGGCCAAGGTCACTGGTCCACCTTGTGGTACTCAGATAACCCAGTGTCCTTGAGCTTGTGTTCTCACAAGAGGCTTTCACATTTGTCATTGCAAAGTAATGGAGAAGCTGGAGATCACTAGGAGATTTTCACAGTTTTAACTTTTGAGTGGTCCACTTGTAGTGTCTATGTTTAATCAGCCTGCTTAAATAGTCATATGGTTTGGGTTACCTGCGGTGAGTGGGGAAGGATAATTTTCATAATGCTCAGAGAGACACGACATGAGTAGAATATTGTAAATATATAATATTATGTCTAGCTCCTTTATCCTTGTTTTCCCTATTTTCTATACATCACATTATAGTATAAATTATTCTTTTACAAGTTGGTTCATATCTTCTCTATACATGGGTCCTTAAGAGTAGGGACCACTACTTATTTCTCTCTGAAGCCTCAACACTAACTATAATGCTCGGGTTTCAATAAGCCCTCTATAAATGCATATTAAATTTTTAGAATTTATTGAAAAAAAGGGATGAAAAATGAACGTTATTTTTCCATGGTGATTTTCTCTGTATTATAATTCCATGATACAGTATATCAGCCATCCTTCACTGAATATTACAGTATCAAAGTGCTCTGTGGGGACTTCTGTTTCCACCAATATTGTGGATTAAATTCTCTGGGGGGCCTTCCTGATACTAAACCCTGCATAAAAAATAAATTATACTTCATTTCTGGACTTGAAGGATGTAAGAGAAAACACTACAAATAAAGAGACAGCTAGAGTACATGTGCTAGAGAGAGAGAGAGAGAAGAAAAGCACGAGCTTATATCTGAGTGTTTAGCCATGAAAACACATAAAGGGCAGATTTTGTGGCCAGGAACACATACCACTACTGCTTTGGGAACACTGGGCCTTTCTGCAGATTACTAAGGGGGTCTGGAACCTAGGACAAACATATAAAACTGAAGACTTGGGGGCACCAGGGTGGCTCAGTTGAGTGTCCAACTCTTGGTTTCAGGTCAGGTCATGATTTCATGGTCGTGGTACCAAGCCCACACTTAGCAAAGCATTTGCTTGAAGGATTCTCTCCTCTGCCTCTGCACCCCCCGCCCCACACACACACACTCTCTGTCTCTCAAATAAATAAAGAAATCTTAAACACACACACACACACACAAAATGAAGACTTGGCAGGGGATAACTGTGAGTTAAAGTCTGAAGTGCTTTAGACTCTGGGCTTATCAAATTCAATCACTGTCTCTGGGAAGGCATCTTTTGACCAGTCTCCAGAGTTCCAAATAATGTCATCAATTAAGTATTACTCAAGCAAATGACACCAAAGGAACAATGAGTAAACCACCTTCATTGAGAATTAGAGGAGACAACAAAAAGTAGACTTACATTACAAACAACTTGATGGTTACTGTCCATGAGCTACATTCACATGGATGCCTTTCTTATCCTCCCTCAGATGCTCAATGAATTTTTTAAATTATGGGTGGTTTTTAATAAATGCACAGAACTTTGTCACAGGTGAGAAATCTCACACTTTTTCTCATATTTTAATTTCTTCAAATAATTTTTGTAAAAATACATTGAATAAACGATTAAACATCACTTTCTATACTGGTATTTCTCAAACAGCAAAGAATTATTAAACCTTTTGACATACTGTCTTCAAAATATGGTAGGTAAAGTGACTTAATATAATAAATAAAATTGTTTAGGGCATCTGGTTCAGTCAGTTAAGTGGCTGACTTTTGGTTTCAGCTCAAGTCATGATCTCCTGGTTGTGAGATTGAGTCCCCCCTCGAGAATCTGCTTCAGATTCTCTCACCCTCTCCCTCCAGCTCTCTCTCTCTTCCTATCTCTCAAATAAATAAATAATAAATAATCTTTTAAAAATAAAATAAATATAATTGTTTATACTAAAATTTAATTTAATGCCTGGGTGGCTCAGCGGTTGAGTGTCTGCCTTCGGCTTGGGTTGTGTCCCACAGCTCCGGGATCAAGTCCTGCATTGGGCTCCCTGCATGGAGCCTGCTTCTGCCTCTGCCTCTCTCTGTGTGTCTCTCATGAATAAATTTAAAAAAATCTTTAAAAAAAATAAAAAATAAAATTTAATTTAAATGTTTATATGTGGCTATATTCATGATACTACTACTTTAAACTCTGTTAATTCCCAATTACAGAGTTCATCTTCATTCTAATCAGTATTTGGTAATATTGTCCTATTATTATGAAAGTGATGAATTACTAAAATTTGGGAAAGAACTGGAATCAGGAAATACTTTGAGAAAAAAAGTATAACACTTGACATTTACATTGAAGAATGCTTCAAATAAAGTGATGTTACATGATTGGGGAGGTGGAACTTTCTAAAACCTCTACCCTCAAATGATGACATCTTGTTATAAGATAAAAATAATTACTCATTTCTTCATAAATGTGATAAAACCAGTTTAAATCCTGGCTTTCAAGGAAATTCCCATTAAGGAGTAAAGTTTTTAATGGGACTGTTAAGGATCAGACATGTGACAAGATATCCAGTACTTGTTCTCATAAACAATTGTGTCCATAGCTATAAAAGAAGTTATGAAGACTCAATTTCCAAAATAAATGTACCTTATTTTACAAAAGAACAAATTTTAGGTGAGATACTATATAATACTTATGTACAGTAGTTTTTTTCCCTTAAAAAAATGAGTTTTCAATTGAGTTCAGCTCTGTGTAATCATAGGCTAAGCATGAATGGCAGAGAGAGCTTATAAAATCTGATTCTTCGCAGATTCAGGAGCAAAAGTCTGATGCTACCAAAAGTTGCACAAAGAATAGTGGCAGGGGGTATAGGAGGGCGGGATAATGTATAATTTCTCAGGAACCCTTCTGAATGGTCCAGTGGTTATATGAACCTTTGCAGTGTATTTCCCCTTGAAACATACTTTGCACATTTTCTTCACTTTCACTGCCTTGTTGTTCTTTGTCACAGATCTTGACACAAAGCATTAGAAGGTTTTGTTTTGTACATATGATTGTGTGTAGTTATTTCTATATTTTAATCACCAATTTATTTAAGAACTAAACATTCCACAGTATCCGTAGTTTTCATATTGACAATGCTGTAACTATATCAAGGCCGACTGCGCTCAAGTAATGAAATTAATTAGTTACAAAAATTATGTTAGGTGTTGCAACATGCTAGTATTTTTCCAGACAAATTATTCTGATGAAGAAAGTAGTTATTGCAGAAAAAAGGAAAGAAATTAAAGACTGTGAAGCTCTTTGCATTGCACTAGTCCTAGGCAAATGAATGAATTAAAGATTATTAAGAAAGCCATTTAAATTTATCTTTCTTGGTGTCCCTTTCTGGCTTTTTCCAAAGAAACTTCTTCCAGCTAGCTACTGGACTTATCTCCTTGCTGCTCCAGTGCTTAATGACACTCTGGTTGCGCTCCATTAGGTTCTTGTCCTTGCACTTTGTGTGTCCTCATATCCACAATAACTACAGCAGATTGTCCTCAAGACCTTGCTATGTGATCGGCTGACTGTTGCTGAGAAAACTGCACTGAGTTGTCAGTAACACCTTCAACTCTTCCATCTTTCCAGAAAGAATGGCCACAAATGAGGATCGTTTCAGTTTTTCTGGTGCAAGGCTGAGTTTATATTGTTTTTGTTGTTGTTGTTTTGCTGTTATTGCTGTTTTGTTGTTTTTTTTTTTAGATAAATAAGAAAACATGATTCATTTCATAATTTGTTTCTCCTGTGATAACCCTACAGATAAGTACAAAAGTCCAGGAATATTTCCTTATAAACTTTTATAGCATAATACGATTTATCATTCTTTTTTATAATAAATTTATTTTTTATTGGTGTTCAATTTGTTTGTAGGTGAGGGAAGGAGAGGATAAACTAAGGAAAAAATATAAACATTTAATCCTGCATCTTATAGACAGTGGTTTTCAAAGGGTGGTTATAAAAGACCAAGTACTAGTTACTAGTACAAACTGGTTTTCCAGCACAGTATTTTAAAAATTGCAGTTGAGGGGCGCATGGGTAGCTTAGTGGTTGAGCATCTGCCTTTGGCTCGGGTGGTAATCCCGGGGTCCTGGGATCAAGTCCCACATCGGGCTCCCCGCAGGGAGCCTGCATCTTCCTCTACCTGTGTCTTTGCCTCTCTCTGTGTGTCTCTCATGAATAAATAAATAAAATCTTTTAAAAAATTTAAAAAAATTCAGTTGCAGTTGAATGGTTTTTGAGTAGGCATGGCTTTTGTTATCCCCATCAAGGCTGCTGGGCCTGACCCCTGAAGGCATGTTAGTGTGCCACATGACATAGGCCTTTTTCTCTCTCATATAAAACCTAGACTTATATTCTCTGATTTAAAATTTTACTGATTTGAAATTTCACAAGAAAGGAAAAGCTTGGGCCTATTATTTTTCAGGCTTACTGTCCATATGAATGAAACCATTTGGAAAACCAACTCTACTTCTTTCATTTGCCACAGAGTACTGATGTGTAGGTAACCAAAAACAATCATTGCAAATAATTCTTTAGCTTTATTTTTATTGCCTCAACCTAGTTTACAACCACCCTTTTGTTGACTATATATACCCACTATGACGCTTACCCAGAGTTAGGGGTAACAAGACACCCTGAGCTCAAAGTTTAAGAAGACTCTCACTCAGATGTCCACCAGGCACCCAAGGAGCCCTACGAGTGAGCACCTCCTTAAATGCAGAGCCCTGGTCATTTGGTTCGAAAGAAAATACTTATAGCAAGTTTACTTATAGATTACAAATCCATGATCTGGCTATACTGAGCTTAGCTAGATTTATCATAATCTAACAAAAATTCTTAGTCATTCTATAAAACATGAGTTCAGTTTTTTAGAAGAATGGAAATCTGATCCCTCTTTCTAAACCATATCAGTGATTGGGTCTTTGGGTGTTTTTTGTTTGTTGGTTGTTTGGTTTGGTTTGGTGTTTCCACAAAGGACTTTGTAGGACTCAAGTTTCCATCAAGTATCTACTCATTCCCCTTCCTAGGTTCTGTTAAAGTCCAATCCACCATCATCTCTGCTAGAACTACTGCCACATTCCAGTTTGCTTTCACTTTAGAGGAGAGACTATCCTCCTGGGACTTCATGGGGCACTGCATGTTTCTCTCTCACTGTAAACTGAGAGATCCATTTGTCATTTTGGGCTTTATTGTAGACAGGGAGTCAGTATCTCTGTGGATGATATTGGTACTAGGAGTACAGGTAAGGGGACATTGTGAGTTTGGGAACCAGGATAGAAGAAATGAGAATCAACTCCTATTAGGACCTGTGTTTCTTAGAAATTAGCAAAAACAGCTAAAGTAGACATTGTTGGGTGACTGAAGACTTGGATTCTGCAAGTGGGCATTATCTTAGGGAAATACAAGTATTAATATTTCATGACCTCATATGCACCCACATGCTAGTAAAATCTGAGTTCATAGGGGTTACATTTTTAAAAATTATCCTGAATAAATTTCATTTCATTGTTTGCTTCTTAACATCAAGTGCTAAGTTTTTAGAATAATATAGCTACTTATATGTTTTGTGCATTGAATTACTATGAAGATTGAACATTTAAACACTACATTGTAAAAGCAAACATTTAACACATTTTATAGGCTCTGTTCATTTGCAGGAAAACTGGAAAAAATCTATTCTTATCTCTTACACAAAGACTTATGAGGCACTCATTTTCTTCTAATCCATCGAAAAAAATTTGATGACTAAGTAAAAGTATCTATAATAAAATAATTGACTGCATCTAAAATTATCCTGAAAAATTCAGGCAATCATTAGCAATTAATATTGGAGCATCCCTGGTATATTGGATACTATACTGGATACTATGAGCTATAATTTGAGAAATATTCTACTGAACTTCCTTCACTATGAAAATTCATCATTTTCTCTTCTGGTTAAGGATTTTTTTTTTAAGTTTTTATTTTGGAGTAAAATAGATTTTTCTTATCACTTAAAACTATTTTAAAAATTATATAATACACTTGATATGTACATAAGAATTCTAATGATTAATCGCTTAAATTTAGAATTAGACATTAACTGATTAAATTAAGAATTAGAAATTAATTGAAAGCAATTGTGTTTCCTTGTGTTCTCATCATTTCCTCTTCTCATCAATGGAAGCCATCACTTCCTTGAAATTTTTGTTATACCATTTAAACACTCTTTTTAAATTAAGTTTTTTTTAAAAAAATTAGTACCTAGACTTTGAATAACTGAGCCAGAACTTTGCATATATCCTGTTTTGAAAGATAGTTCCATGTTGTTTTCTAAAGAGATGGATCAATGTCTACTTCTCTTAATAGTGCCTACCAGTTCAAACTGATTGACATCTCACTAATGCTTGGAATTACAAGACTTCTAAATTTTGCCAATCTGGTGAGTATAAAATTGAGTCTCATTATGGTCTTAATTTCATTTCCCTGATTACCTACAGGGTAGAGTATCTCGTCATAGATTAATTGACTATTTCCTATTATGCAAAACGCCATTTCATGTCTTTTTACAGTGTCTAATTTTTTTTGGGGTCTTTCTCTGATTGATTAGTAAGACTTATACCTTTTACATATTAACACTTTCTTGCCTTTCTGTATAAGCTTAAATATCTTCTAGTTTTAGTGTCCTTTCATTTTACTTAGGATGTCCTGTGATAAATAAAATGGCTTAACTTTAGTGTAGTCAAATGTTTGTTATTTTTACGTGTTAGTTGTTTGTGTCTTTCTTTTTAAAAATAATTTATTTATTAAGAAAGAGCATGAGCGGGCTGAGGGGCAGAGGGAGAAAGATAGAATCTCAAGCAGACTCCATGCTGAGTGTGGAGCCCAACGTGGGGCTTAATCTCACAACCCTGAGATCATGACCTGAGCCTAAATCAAGGGTCAGAGATTTAAATGAATGAGCCACCCAGGCACCCATAGTTGTTTGCATCTTTAGATGAATTCTCTCCTAAATCGGGTCCATGAAGACAGTCTATTATATTTTTGCACATGATTTTTAGATGCTCAATCTAAAAAATTAAGAATTTTTTATTTGATGTGAAATAGGAATTCAATTGTATTATCCACCCCCCCCCCTTTAAATAGCCCAGTTTCTCACAGGATATAAAGTGTCACCTCATCTTTTAGCCATTATCCTTACATGCATGGATCTTTTGCCTATTATCCCTGCTAATTTTTTGTTGGCTTAATTTGTCTATAAATTTAATAAGTTTTGTTTTCATAAGGTGATCATTGTGATCTTATAATCCTCCAGGAGTGATTTGGCTAGATCTTTACTTTTCAATTACCTTGCCAAATTCCTCCAAAAAAATCCTGTTTTAAAATTTGTCTCATAAATGGAATTATTTACTATTAGGATCTGATCAGTTTTATCCATGATAATACTTTTGCATAATTTTGTAAAAATACTATTATCTAGGGGCACCTAGGTAGCTCAGTGGTTGAGCATCTGCCTTTGGTTCAGGTCAGCATCCCCAGGTCCTGGGATGAAGTCCCACACTGAGCTCCCTACAGGAAGCCTGCTTCTCTGTCTGCCTATGTCTCTCCTTCTCTCTGTGTCTCTCATGAATGGGTAGATAAAATCTTAAAAAAAAAAAAAACCAAAATACTATTATCTATTATTAAAAAGCTTAACTTTGTCAAATATTTCTCTCACTGATTTTTTTTTTTAACTTTCGGTATTCTAGTGAATTTGTTTTAGTGTCTATTTTTTTCTTTTTTTTTTAATTAGGGCATTTTGGGGACAGCAGTTTTAGTTTCACAGAAAAATTAAAGGAAAGGTAGAGAGATAATTTTTGCCTCCATACGTGCATAACCTTCACTATTATCAACATCTCCCACCAGAGTGATACCTTTATTGCAAACGATGAACCTGCACTGACGCAGGAAATGACCCAAAGTCCATGGTTTCCATTACAAGTCGTTCTTGGTGTCATGCGTTGTGTAGGTTTGGACAGATATTTAATGACATCTATCAATCATCATGATACCACACAGAGTATTTTTACGACCCCACAAGTCCTTCATCTACTTATCTGTCCCCTAACCTCCCCTTCCCTAATCCCTGGCAAACACTGATCCGTTCACTGTCTCCATAGTTTTGCCTTTTCAGAATGTCATGTAGTTAGAGTCATACGGTTTGCCTTTTCAGAATGACTTTTTTTCACTTAGTATCATGCATTTACAGTTTTTTTTTTATGTATTAATGTGGGTGATAGCTCATTTCTTTATAGTGCTGAATAATATTCCATTGCCTGGACATACCACAATTTGTTGATCCATTCACTACTGAAGGGCATCTTGGTTGCTTCCAAGATTTGGTAATTATGAATAATTGGTATTAATAATTAACCAATAACTGCTATTGGTATTGGTGTACAGGTTTCATATGGACATGAATTTTCAGCTCCTCAGGTCAATACCAAGGAGGGCAAGTACTGAATCCTATGGTAAGTGAATGTTTTTTAAGAAATTGCCAATTGTCTTTCAAACTGGCAAAATGTAACATTTTGCATTCTCAACTACAATGAATGGGACTAATTGTTGCTCCATAACTTCACAGGATTTTCTGTCATCAGTGTTCTGGATGTTGCCCATTCTAATAAGCGTGTGGTGTTACCTCATGGCAGTTTTAATTTGCATTTCCATAATGATGACATATGATGTGGAATATCTTTTCATATGCTTATTTGCCATCTGTATATCTTCTTTGGTGAGGGGTCTGTTAAAATCTTTGACCCATTTGTTAATTGAGTTGTTTCTATTCTTAAATGTCCAGTTTTTAAAGTCCTTTATATATTTTGGATAACAGTTCGTTATCAGATATATCTGTTGTAAATATTTTCTGCCAGCCTCTGTCTTGTCTCCTCAGTCTTTTAAAGAATGTCTTTCAAAGAGAAAAAATGTTTAACTTTAATTATGTTTAGCCAATCAATTATTAATTTTATCAATTGTGCCTCTGGTGTATCTTAAAAGTCATTGACATACTCAAGTACTCTATACTTTGTCCTATGCTTTCTTCTGTTATAGTTTCAAGTTTTACATTTTGCTCTGGGACCCATACTGAGTTTATTTGTGTAACAGTGTATGGTTTGTGTTCAGATCATATTTTTGAATGTAGATGTCCAGTTGTTTTATAACCAGTTGTTGAAAACACTACCTTTGCTCCATTGTGTCACTTTTCTGCTTTTGTCAAGATCAGTTTCCTACGTTTATGTGGATGTATCTCTGGATTCTCTGTTATGTTCCATTGATTTATGCATCTCTCTCTCTTTTTTTTTTTTTTTGTAAATATCATGCTCTCTTGATTATTGTCGCCTAAGTAAGTCTTGAAGTTAGGTAATACTAGTCTTCTAACCTTGCTTTCCTCCTTCAATATTGTGCTGTTTATGCTAGGTCTTTTGCCTCTTCATATAAACTTTAGAAATAGTTTGTCAGTATCTGCACCATAATTTGCTGAAAATTTCACTGGGATTTCATTGAATCTATAGATCAAACTGGGAAGAACTGATATCTTGATTATATTGAGTCTTCCTATTTATGCTCATGGAATATCTCTCCATTTATTTAGTTGGTCTTTGATTTTGCTCATCAGACCTTTGTAATTTAACTCATATAGATATTGTACATATATTTTGTTAGATTTATACCTATTTCCTTTCTTGGAGTGCTAGTATAAATGATATTATGTTTTTAATTCAAATCCCACTGACTTCATTGCTAGTATATAGGAAAGTGACTGACTTTTGAATATTAACCTTATATTCCGCTATAATCACTTATTAGCTTCAGGAATTTTTTTGTTCAAACTTTTGAATTTTCTACATGGGCTATCATGTCATCTGTGAGGAAAAGCAGTACTATTTTTTCTTTCCTGGTATTTTTACCTTTTCTTTCCTTTTCTTATCTTATTGCATAAGGTATATCTTCCAGTACAATGTTAAAAAGAAGTGATGAAGGGAAACTTCTTTGCCCTATACCTGATCTTCATGGAAAAGCTTTGAGTTTCTTACTACTAAATATAATGTTATGAAATTATATTTAAAATTAGCTCTCACAAACATAGCTTGATTTTGTTTTCTTTACCAATTTTACAATATATTTTAATAGGCAATTTTATTTTGTTTATATATACTCTGATTACTGACATATATGAATTTATCTCAGTTATCTATGTTCCACTTTTTCCATGTTTACATTATTCTCCTGCCATATAATTTTAATTAATTTTATTTGACTTATCCTAGTATGTACTTGAATTAAACCATATTCTTATCTTAGTGCATACAAATGAAACTCTCATGGATACTTCATTTAACAAAGTATACCAATAGTCAATATATTCACCCACCTACCTCAAAATAAAAAAGAGAATATTTTAGGTTTATTATCTACCCATTCCAACCTTGCATGCTATTATTGCTCAATATTTAACCTCCTCTATATGATTTACTCCTCAAATTTAGATGTGAATAATATTTTTCATAAAATCAACATTTGTTTGGAATTATCCACATGTTTATTAATGTATTTGCACATTTTTCTTTGTCGTCTTTCATGTTCCTTTAAGAACAATGTTTTCCTTTCTTGAAATTCATCCACTAAAAGTTTCACTTACTTTTTTCGTGTGCCTTTAAGATCATTGTTTTATTTTCTTGAAATTCATCAACTGAAAGTTTCACCTAATAAGTTTCTATTTGTCTAAATTACCTTCCTTTTATCCACTGTCTTTATTTACATTTTAGCTGTACATATAATTCTATCTTAACACATATTTTCTCTTATTTAAATGAAAATATTTTTTGCACTATCTCCTTAATTTCAAAATCTTTTGGTAATTGTCTTTCCTCTGTGAGGTAATCTTTTATTTCTGATGCTAAGATATTTCTTAATTATTCAGTAGTTTGAAGTATTTAGATGTGAGTTTCTATTGTTTATGTTATCTGGGATTCATTGTGCTTCATAAATCTGAAGATTCATATATGTCATTGGTTCTTGAATATTCTTGTTGCTATTTTTTAAAATTACTTCTCCCAAGCTTTTTTTTTTTTTTGTAATTTCTTGTGGGTCTGCAATTAAATGCATAGTAACTCATCTCATTCTGAACTGCTCATATTTTCCATTTTCATTGCTATTTGTAAATTAATTTGTATAAAGAACCACTTTAAGAATTTTCTCAGCTCAGGATTTTGCAGGATGATCAGTGAGGCTATAGTATTATGTAATTAAAAGAAGGTCTGTGTTTTTAAATGTGCTTTCCTGGGTTTCCAGCCATAGCCTGATCCGAGAAAGAAATCTTGTGCATTTATTCACCCTCTTTTGTAACAAAACTTAAACACTGAAGTAGCTTCCATAATAAAAAAATAATTTTCTCTCAGGTTAAAAAAATTATCTAAAAGTAGTTAGTCTGGGATAAATATGACGATTCAATAAACGTCACTAACCCAATTTCCTTCTATATTTATTCTCTGTCAGCTTTAGTATGAGGTGTTAATAATTAAGGCTACCTAATTACAAGTGGGTGGTATAACCCTATGTTCCCTCTTCCTCCCAGAAAGAGTTGAAAACTAGAATATATACTCCTAAAGAGATTTGACAGTTACCCAACCAATAATTACACTTGTGCATCACTGGATAAAATTTACATTTCTATCATTACTTCTTTCTGGGAGGATGGCTGGAAGTGCAGTCTTTAGTTGTACACACTGCCACCCAAATAAGATAAAGTTTTAATAATTAAGATGAATGGGAAACATATATTAGATAGGCAGCAGACATTGTCTATGACATGGAGCCAAACTCTTTGTTTCTTATTCACTGCAATCATTGACCTTAAGACTAAAAATCAAGGGTATTGCCAAAGCAAACAAAACACAGTACCCTCCAAGGACCATAAGACCACCAACTTTACCTTAGAACTAGGGATAAAAGATCCCATCATGTTTTGAAACATAATTAACTTGTAAGCTCAGCTATGTACTTCAAAAGTTGTTTGCAGTATTTTACCAAAAGCTTTGTTGCAAGACATTATTTCAGAACACAGCCATCTTCCACTTAATGTAAATGATCTAATTCTAAAAACCTAACATTGTGTATGAAAATATTTAAGCGAATAATTACCTATTCCCATCATTTTAGATGGGAAAAATTATAATGCATTATACCTCAACCAAAACCCCCAACCAATTTCCTAAAGCATTACTAAACGCAATAAAATGCTTACTTATAAGTTTCAAAATATTGTGTTTGGGTGTAAAAATCCTTAAGACTTTGCTTCCTGATCATCAAACAATTAATGTGGTTGTTAAATTCGTTTTGTATCCTGTAAAATGTACAGTTTGCATGTCGCACCATAAACATCCTGTTTATGATATGGAAAGGCAAATGACACATAACAATAAATAAATTTGCTAGAAATGCTGCATGCAAAAATTTACAATAAAACGGCAATTTCCTGTAATAAACTATAACTCACCATTCGTGTTGGAGATGTAAGACTTGAAGAAAGCTGAGAATTTAGGAGTGGAGGATGGTTAAACAATCATTATTTTTCTTCGGTAACAGAAACTGGTGGTGCAGATGAATCAGATGAAGAGGTAGCAAATTCAGGCAAGCAGCCAACTCAGAAGAACCAATACAGATTCTCTGTTGCTCTGGTACTAGATGAAAAAAAAAATCCAAATGGAATTTTGTATTTCAAATTGTAAAATTCAAACTTCTTTCTATAGCACTATAAGGCATAACAGTTCTTTTCATATAAAGGAGCTATTCCTATTCTATCGCCACAACATTCAAGAAACGATGTTTATTATTGCATTACATAATTGATCCACTATGATGCCTCTCTAAGTGCCAACAACACTTGTGACTCACATCCCCTTGTTGACTGACCATCAGTGTATTTTTCAAAATACCTTCATGTAATTCTGATATTCTGCTCATTGTTTCTAGAAAGTAATTCAAGATTCAGTCCTTACATAACTAGTTTATAATGTGCTATTGTATTTTAAATAAACTATGGCTTAAAAACCGTGTTGGGAGATATGTTTATATTCTGATATTTAGCTGATGAAAATAAAAATAATCCCTTCGACATGCATTAGCCACATTCCTCCCATGTCTTCCCTCTTACAACTAAAAATGCCAGGATAAAACAAAACAAATGAAATGTGGACTTGAGGAAGGAACCGCCATGTTCCCTGAGCCCTTTACAATAGGAGCCATGGAAGGAGCAATAGTCTCACCTCAGTTTTCTGAATCGGGGAGGTATTAGAGCTCCATTTTTGCAGGGATGCTATTGGGTCCATACAGAAGCTTAACATGTACCACCAGTTGGTTCTAATACCACACCTCAACAGAGGAACTGCCTCCTAAAAAAAGCTTAACCTATCTTCAGAGTCCGATAATAGAAAATGTCCAAGATACAACTGAAAAATCACTTGTTGTAACAGGTCACAGGAAAATCACAATGTGAATAAGAAAAGACAATCAAAAGATACCATCACAGAGATGAATCAGATGTCGGCATTTCTGACAAGATGTCAAAGAAGCAATCGTAAAATGATTTTTAAAAGTAATTATGAGTTATCTTGAAACAAATGAATAAATAGACAACTCCAGGAAATAAATGGAAATTATAAAAAGAACAAAGTAGAAATTACAGAACTGAAAAGTGAAATAAAATAATGTCATTGGACAGATTTGCTACTAGAGTGAAGATGATAGAGGATATAGTCAGTGAACCTGAGAACAGATCAACAGGATTTACTTCATCTAAAAAGGAAAGGAAAAAATAGACTGAAAAAAATTACCTTGTGAGGCAGTAACAAAAGAGCTAACATCAAGGTTCCAGAGGGCAGGAGAGAGAGGACCTAAAAAGTATTTGAAGAAGTAATGGCTGAAACCTTCCCTCCCAAATTTTATGAAAAGACATAAACCTACAGAGTCAAGAGGCTGAGTGTGCCCCCAATAGAATAATCTTGATGAAACTCAATCAAAACACATCATCATTAAATTTCTGAAAACTGAAAACAAAACAAAATATAACACTTTGAAAAACAGGGAATAAGAACACATTATTCACAGGGGTATAACGATCAAATGCAAGTGATTTCCACCTAAAACCATGGACAAATCAACTGTTGAAAGAAAAGAATGATCAACCACATTTAATACAAACATATTTCAGTAATATGAAGAGGAAAAAAGGCATTCTCAAATGAAGGAAAACAGAATTTGTAATACAGGCCTTCTCTCTTAGAGCAGCTAAAGGAAATTCCTCAAACACTAAAGAAATTATAACAGAAGCTTGGAACTTCAGAAAACAACAAATACCATAGTAATGAGTGAAATATAATAGAATCACCCTTTTCTCATGATCTTTTAAGTCACATTTAATTATTGAGGCAAAAAATATATAATTTGATACAGAACTCAATGTAAGTAAAGGAAATACTTGAGACAGTACATTTTAAAAGTGAGGAAGTGAAAAGGACATAAAAAGATATAGGGTTTCTATATGTCATTAGGTGTAGAAACATGTTGATTTGTATACCTTAGTAAGTGGCATTTGTGTTGTAATACCTAGAAAAACCTCTAAGATAATTATTCAAAATTATGAACTGAAAAATACTGTCAACAAATCAAGAGTAAACCATAAACAATGTTCCAGTAACCGACAGGAAGAAAAACAGAAACTGAGGAATGAGAAAGAAGAGAAACAAGCAGAAAATAATAAAATGGCAGAATTAAATCCTAACACATTGCTAGAAATACATTAATTAAAAGAAAGATGCTAGCAGTGCTTAAAAAGCATAGCCCACCTCCATGCCTTCTGTAAGAAACTCAGTATAAAATGCAATGGTATCAGCAATTTGGAAGTAAAAAGAGGCTGTGCAGTGATGAAACAAAGCAAAACAAATCACACCAGGAGTGGCTTTTTAAGTATCAGTTAAAGTAAACTTTGGAGAGAAGTATCAGAGGTATCTTACATAATGATAAAAGGATTAGTACACTAGAAAGCCAGAACTGTCCTAAATGTGTGTGTTCCAAATATCAGAGCTTTAAAATACATGAAGCAAAAACTGATGGAGCTGAAATGAGAAACGAGTAGAAGGGGAAAACAGACATATCTGTAATTATGGTTGAGGATCACATCATCTCACTATCAGAGCTATTAGAAAGCAGTGAGAATAAAATGAAGCAACCAACATGATCTACTCCACATACATAGACACTCCACTAAAAAAAAAAAAAAAAGCCCAAAACTCCCACTTTTTTTTTAAAGGCCTATGGAACACTTATCAAGATAGACTACATTCTAGAACATAACACACATAGCAATAGATTTAAAAGAATTTAAACTATACAGGATATATTCTCTGACCATAGGGAATCAAACTACAAATCAGTGACATAAAGGCAAAAGGAAGAATTTCAAACACTTGAGAATGAAATAACACACTTCTAAATAATCCTTGAGTTCAAGAGGAAGCCTCAAAGGAAATTTGTGAAAATACATAAAATTTGATGAAAATGAGAACACAACCTGTCAAAATATGTGTGATACAAAATAGTACTAGATGTTCTAGACACCAAAATAAAACAAGGAAAATAAAGAGAATATAGAATGGAAAGGAAGGAATAAAACTGTCCCTTGTCGGCAGGTGACATGTGTCTACGGACTTCCCTAGAACCGAAAAGTAAGTTAGCTGACATCAAAAGTTACAAGATAAACACACAAAAGCAATCGTAATTCTAGATAATGTACATGTGGGGACTGACATTTAAAGCATAGTATTATTTATAATTATTCCACAGAACTTTAAATAAATATTCAGGTAATAATCTAACAAAACACACACAGAATCTGTATCTGAAATTAGAAAAGGCTAATTTTAAAAAGTCAAACAAGTACTGAATGAGTGGAAAGACATGCTGTGTTCATGATTAGAAGAGTAAGAATAACAAAGATGTCAAATCTTCTGGCTTAATCCAAATGCTTTCAAAATCCCAGCAAGGTTTTTGGTTTTAATTTTGTTTTGTTGTTGTTGTTGTTGTTGTTGTTGTTGTTGTTGTTGATAGAGACTAGTTTATCCCAATGTTTATATGGAAGGGCACAAGACGGAATAGTCCAAACCATTTTGAAAAGAGGAAAAAAAATGGAGGAATAAGTCTATCTGATGGGCAGGCTCACTATACAGCTCAATAATCAAGTCCATGTGGTATTGCTATAGGGATAGACTTATAGACAAATGGATGAAAAATAGAACTCAGATGTAGATCCACACAGATATGCTCAACTGAATTTTAACAAAGGTACAAAAGCAGGTCAATGAAGGAAAGGCAGCCATTCCAAAAAAAATGGTTTTTTAGTACTTGGAAATGCATAATTTAAAAAATAAACTACACCTAAATCTTGTATTTTATATGAAAATTAACTCAAAAGGAATCACAGACTTAAGTGCAAAATGTAAAACTATAAAACATTTTTGTAAATTAGAAAATATCTTATAAAGTAGATTTTAAATAAGTGTCGAGATATGGCAAGAATGAGCTTGGGATAATTTAGGGATAGGCCAGTGTGCCAGGTCACAATAAGCAGGGGACAGAGTGATAGAGCTCTTTTAAATCAAAGATAGGAGTCTGTACATTTTTTCCTGGAAACCAGAGGAAGATTTTATTTGATTCCAAGTGAACTGGAAATGTCATTGATGTATTTTCCCCAAAAGTAGCAAAATTTCTGAGTTGATGTCAATGTGGCATATTTATGGAGAGTAAATGTTTGCTATTCAATAGGCTCAGTCCTCGTCCTGAGTGCAGGGTGACCCAAGCTGAAGACTTTGAGTGAAATAGTAAAGTAAATGTCTCACTGGGGACTTGGGCAGAGTTATGCATAATAAATGAAGGGACCTCTCTGATGTGTGCCCACTAGATAATGAGAATTTTCACAACCCAGAGATAACAGATCTCCCTCACCCTTCCTCCTAACTATTGATTGAGATAGAATTTTTCATTATTCCTGATAGGGAGTTTCACATATAATAATAAAGTTTCTTTTAAAAAAATAAAGATATGGATCTTACCTTTCTATTTGAGTTTGCGGGTAGAGATTTTGGCTCATAATTACATTTCCAGTCATATTGAGTCTGGCCACTCTATGCTATTAAACATTAAATATTTTGGATTTTTTTATTGTAAGCCCAAGAAAAGAAAGACATCCCACAGGGCCACAGTGAAAGCTAACTTCAGTGAGCTTGCTCTGAACTCACCAAAGAATATATGCTAATCCTTGATAACATAACATTTCATTTTACCCACTACATAGAGGATCAGGGGACAAAGTCCAGGGTCCAGGAAATGTTGAAAGGACCACAAGAAATCTGTGAAACAAACAAAAAAAAAGCTAGAACATGAGAAGAACACATGATAGATTATTTAATTGTGGAACTAGGAAACAAAATAGTTGCACAAATACAAAAATAATTTTGCATTTAAAATTTGCTTCTGGTGGATAAGATAAATGTATTTTCTGATACTCTGTGAGACTTTAAACTGAAATGAAATTATTTATTTATTCTTTGAATTGAAATTATTTACACCTCAAAAAGATCTCAATAATAAATATTTTAAGGTCATTTTTTAAGAGAAAAAAAAAACTAAGAAAAGGATCCATGTGTTCAGTAGGGATATATTTTCAGCCTGGGGTCAGGGCATCTACACAGCTCAAGTTTTAGCAAACACAAGCTTACTTCAGAAATCACAGATCATGAGGAAATACAACCACACATGCGGGCTCTCTGAAAAACAACAGAACAGTACATTCAGGCTCTAGATGGTGTAGATTAGATTTTTGGATATGTAATGTTCTAATTTGTGTTTGGCAGAGCAGGAAAACACTGCATATAGGTCCAAATCAGATCCAAAATGTCCTTAGAGAAGCAGCTTTGAGGCTGCAGGGCTCGAGGTATCAGAGCCAGCCCCCAGGTGGTACCCCCAGGCAGGCCTGTGTTTCCGGTGGAGTAGAGTAAGCCCCTCCGGAGAATGAGGATACTAAAAAAGTGACATGAGGAGTAACATGAAAAGGCCATATCCTGCAGGATTGAGGATGCACATTTTACCAGGCAAGAGTCTCATGCACACACACACGCCGTAAGTTTGGGCGCAAAATGACAACACGGGCTAACATTCTGATGATTTCATGCTGATTCTCAAGATCCTGGGCTTGGCCTGTATGGATTTTTACTGACCTCAAGGACAGCCTTATTTTTATTCCTGTTTATTTTGCCATTTTGTCTTCATTTTGAGTGTTCTGGTAACATATGATTTTATAATTTAGTCTCCTAGTTTTGCCTATATATCTCTTAGGTTAACACAATTGATTGTGGATCAATATATCTGTGTAAATTTCAGTGATACTTAAGACTTGAAAAAGGTGATAAATCTTGGTTCACTATTCGCACTATTAATTAAATATATATTAACCCTCGCTGCTATTGCTATTTTGCTTGACACAAACCCTAGATGAAAACAATATCTAATTTGTAATTATTTTTAGCTGTTCTAAAAAAAAATACAAAACCTGAAATTTTAGAGCATGGTCACATTATTCTCTATTGTCAGTGTATCGTACTACCAAATTAACTCTTTGTTAAGATTTTTAATAACTTACTACAAATAATTTAGAGCACACTGTTATCACTGATTTCTATCTTAGATCAATTCCTTAGTATATTTTAAAAACCATTAAAACATGATAAGACATTATATTATATAGAAGACACATGTTTTCTTATAATAAAGAAAACGTTGCTCATGAACTGGGAGTCTTGAATATTCCGCTAAGTGTGATGACCTCATTTTAGTGATAAATTGTTGAGATTAGCTCTCTAATTCATTACAGTCAATTCTTTTGAAAAAGGTAATAGATATTTCAGTGAATTAGAGAATTAATCTAACATTCTGCCAAACAAGTTAACCTGATAGTTTGAAGCTTTCCTAAGTATAATGTAATTTTAAACTAAAAGAGATCATATCCCATGAGCAACAAATTGAGATACTCTATGTAACTTAATTTTGAATGGTAATGATATTAATGAAATAAGATTTTAAAAGCATTTCGGATCCATACATTCCTATAAAGAATTGTCTAATCAACCCCCTAAAGCAAGAGCTAGTTTGATTTTCTACATTTTATAAAATACTTGTCTTTAATAAATACTTATCGGTGACAAAATGACCAGTCCTTCCCAACCTACTGTTTTAAAGCTTCTTTTTTGTGTGTGCACCGTCTGGGCAAAAGCGCATAGATGTATATATCTTATTAGTGGAGTATGTCTTATAAATAATCAGGAGAACTTGCAAAAGTTGATTTAGAGAAAGTAAATAACAGCGGCGGAGTCAAGTGTCAGGGTTATATTTATTAAATTCAACATGACATGATTGGCTTTGTTTGGAACAAAGGCACCACACAGTTTCTGAGTCAAAGATACAGATTAGACATATATTCAGCAGGTAAAGTACACCACAGACATAAATGCGTGTTAGAAATGACTGTAGATTGTATGTGCAAAGAAACATCTTCTTTAAAGTGGGGTAGCATGGGCTAGGTGAGAAAATGTGTGCGTGTCTTTTTTGTGTCTGGGTAGGAGAGGATGTGTGCGCGTGTGTGTGTGTGTGTGTGTCTGTGTGTGTGTGCTGGAGGGTGTTAGAACTGAGAGACAGAATGATTAAACATTTCTAGGTTTTGTGCAGTTTTCACATTATACTTCCGCCTCTACTAAAACTTTGTTAGTTGACATTAGGCTACAACATTTGTGCTATGCTTCTGTGAGCAGCCTAAAGGCAAAACAAAATTCCACCTCGTATTTGGGAACAGGCTTGTATTAGCATCTGCAGTTTGGGCCTCTGAGAATCTTCCCTGAGCTGGACAAAATTCACCTGTCTGTACAGGACAAGCACCCCCTACTGGATGTGCTGTCTTTCTTTTGTGGGAACAGTACCTGGCCTATTGGGTCTGAATTCAACAAGCTCTCTTGCTCCCTTCCTAACAACATCACACCTTTCTCCTTACTTCTTGCTTGGGATTTGCAAGAGAACTCACAGATTGGAGCTGAGGGTTGGTTCTCCAGAATTGAGTAGGAACCATCACAGGAAGTCCCGTGTGGGAAGAATTAACAGGAAAGATTTATGCCACAGTCTGAAAAGAAGATCTAAAATCTTCTGGTTAGAGAAACCAGATCTAAAGCCAAGATGATACTATAGAAAATAATTATAATATTTATTGTTTATTCTAGGCAGTGTTCTTTTTTTAAGTTATTGACTCATAATTACCTTATTAAGAATCATCGTTAACACCGCTCCCCATTTTCAGATGAGACGGTACAGGTAGGCAAAACCTCTTGCCCCAAAAGGTGCAATTAAGATGCAGCAGACCAAAAATAAATAAATAAATAAAATTTAAAAAAAAGAAGATGCAGCAGACCTGGGACTTCTACAGGGGCACGCTGATTTTAGAGACTGTCCAGTGGCAGCAGCTTTAGATGTTTGCATAAATTACTTTTTAAGACATTTTGTTAATAAAATAATGTGCATGGGAAAGTAAAGTAGTGGTATCAGGCAAGCTATAGGAATTTTTGGATATTTTTATTTGCCTGATGGCCTTGCATCTCTGGAACAAAAGCAACTTTGATGATCATCACATATTTTCCCAGGATGGAAACAGGTGAAAAAAATCCTGAGCTGTGGCAGCAAGCAGCACTACAGAAATCACTGTGGAGAGACATTATAGGAGCCCAAAATACATTCAATTTGGCTAGCAACTAAAATCCTTGCCAGCCGGACTAGAAAAATCAGGCTCAGCAGTGGTTCAAGACTGAATCTAACAGCTTTCCCTGTCACCACTGGGCACATCATCTCTAGGCAGTGGCTGCACTGTTGGCCAGAATGAGTTCCTGCATGTCTCTTGGAACACCAGAGCACAGGTATAACCATTCTACCTCGAAACATGCTCACACTATTGACATCAATGGTGGAAATGCATTAATGTTGCTATTTATCTCTCTTTAGAAGTGGTGCCTTCCATAGCAGTGAACAGGTAAATATGTCATTAGCTGTGTTCCCACAGACTAAATATGTTCAGTAGATTTGGAGCCATTTATCTTCAGATGCCTACCTAGAAGGGTTTCACAAAGAGCTTAAAACCTATGTTGCTCTGGCAGTTAGGTCCTTATACCTCATGACAGAGCAAATCATGCAAGTATGTCAAATATAGAATCTCAATCAGCAAAAAATGTATTGAAGTGTCCTCCAAGGGGCGGGTGCAGAGGAGATTCCTTAGTTACCTGTGTCCCATATTAAATGTTATAATATGATAGTATATATGGTCATGATCATCCCATATGGAGGTTTTCTTTCAAACTGGCACCCTGAATGTCCACAAAGAGTTGCATCGAGGTAAGGAAAGTGGATGTTGAAGGAATATCTGTTAATTCCCTAAAATGCATGATATTGTGTTGGTATGAGAAACTGTAAATTAAAGGAGATGATGTTAATATGTGTGAACATCCCTTTCCCAACATACTGGCAAGGATTTACCCCATTCAATATTGTGTTCTTTGGAAACGGCGATTAGGGTGTGACAGTTCCTATCGTAACCAGGAGGTCTCCGTTACCAGGGTACCAGGCAAAAGACCCGGCACAGAGGTCAATTCTTTTTTTTTTTTTTTTTATTTATTTATTTTTTTTTTACAGAGGTCAATTCTAAAGAGAAAATTCGAGCAGCTATATTTCACAGGTTCAGAACAGGCAATTAGGCAAAGAAGGTGTCAGCGCAGGAAGAAGATGGAAACAAAGGTCCTCCAGAATTACCAAGGATGCCAGTATTTTATTAGTTCACTTTGGGGACTGCAAGTGTAGGTTACCTGAGATTATCACACATATATATCTAATAACAGCATCATTGGGATATATTTTATATCTGTATCTTAAGTGTGTTTTAATGTCTGTCTTTCAATAGCTTTTAGTATGTTCACAGAATGGGACATCATGATCTAATTTTAGAATAGCTCATCACCGAGCACTGGGTGTTATACTATATGTTGGCAAATTGAATTCAAATTTAAAAAGAAAAAGATAAAAGTTTAAAAAAAAAAAAGAATAGCTCATCACCTCAAAAAGAAGCTACATACTATATTGGTAGTCATTCTGCATTCTCTCCTTTCCCCAGCCTCCAACCACAACTAATCTAGTCTGTTATTATGGATTTGCCCATTGTGGACATTTTATATGAATGGAATCATACACTAGGTGGTATTTTGTGATTGGCTTCTTTCATTTAGAATGTTTTCAGGGGTCATCCACGTTGTAGCCTGTGTCAGTAGTTGATGACTTCTTATTACCAGGTAATACCGCCATTGAATGGTTAGGCCATGTTTTGTTTTTCCATTCATTAATTGGTGGACTTCTACCTCTTAGCTATTATAATTGATGTTGCTGTGAACATTTGTATACATTTTTTGTGGACATGTTTTTGTTTCTTTTTAACACATATCTAGGAGTGGGATGATTGGATCATACAAAAACTTTGTTTCAGCATTTTGAGGAACTGCCAAAGTGTTTCCCACAGTAGCTGCATTTTACACTCCCACTAGCAATGTATGAAGGCTCCAATTTCTCTACATTCTGGTTAATGCTCGTTATTGTCCATCTTTTTAAAATTTAACTACTCTCATGGAGAAGAAGTGATATTTCATTGTGGTTTTGGTTTGTATTTCCTAAAGACTTACAATATAGAGCAAATTTTCATTGTGCTTAACTGGCCATTTATATATTCTCTTTGGAGAAATGTCTATTTAAATCTGCACATTTTAAAATTGCATTTTAAGTCCTTCTCTTGTTGAATTTTAAGAGTTCTTTATATATTCTGGATACAAGTTCCGTATCAGATATATGATATGTAAATATTCCACTTCATTTTGTGAATTGTCTTATCACTGTCTCAGTGGTATCCTTTGAAGCACCAAATCGTTTAGCTGGGTGATGTCTGATATATCTATCTTTTTCTATTGTAACTTACAATTTTTTAAAAGATTTTATTTATTTATTCATGAGAGACACACAGAGAGAGGCAGACATAGGCTGAGGGAAAAGCAGGCTCTTCTCAGGGAGCTTGATGCAGGAATTGATCCCAGGACCCCAAGATCACAACCTGAGCCAAAAGCAGAGGCTCAACCATTGAGCCACCCAGGTGCCCCTGTAGCTTAGAACTTTATGTCATAGTGGAGAAACAAGAGCTTGACCTAAGGTCATAAAGGCTCACTCCTATAGTTTCTTTTTAAACTTTGTATAGTTTTGTCTCTTATATTTAGATTTATGATCCATTCCTGTGCAAGTTGATTAGTAGACTTCCTCATGCCCAACCTGAAAAAAGTGAAAGAAAGGAGGCCCACATCAGGTGGACAAGCAAAGCCTGCTGTCTCTCACACTGGCAATGTGTAAAGTTGAAAGAATAAAAAAATGAGTACATACTGAATCTTGGGAGATGTTATCTGGCTAACAATACAGAAAAGTTAAGGAAGTAAAAGAAGCAAGGACTTCTCTCCATTTGGCTAGTTTAAGTTCATCATGATCCTCATTTCTTATGCCAACAATTAATACTCAAATCTGAATACCTTGGGACAGGTATAGTAGATCCCCTTGTTCAGGACACATTCTAACCTTATATGACTTCCTATGGGGGTCGTAAAGCTGAAACATGAAATTCTGCAGTGCCTCATGTTCCTCTGCACATGTATGGCTTCATTGGTCTTATTTAGGGAAGTCAGCAACCTGATGCTCATGAATTGTTTCATCTACATAGTGACCAGTGTCACAGAGGTGCCCAGTTATTCAAGGCAACCATGGCAGATAACTTTTAGCTTCCAGTTGCTGGCATCAGATGTTTGGATGGTGGACAGTAATCCTAACAGCGTCATTGGTACTGCGTTTCTCCTGCCTTGTCTCTAGCTATATGCTTCCTAGTTGTATAGGACCCAGTGGTCATTCTCTGGTTCTTTAATCTATTCTTTAGGAGCGTATCATTGTGTAATCCTCCATTACGTCCTCCATCCTGACTTTATTTTTCTTTTCCTATCTCCTCCGGAACCTCTTTCTTCTGCTTTATAGAACATCATAAACAAATCTCCCCGTGTTCTTAATTTCAGAACCTAAATGTTCCTTTTCCCAGTACACAAATGGAACGAATATTCTATATCCCAAATCAGTAATTTAAGTATTGTGTTTTTTTGTTTTTCTAGCTCATCTGGCCAACTAATCTCAACTAATAGTTGTAACCATCTTGATATGTTTATTTTCCCCTGTTAGTTTTCCTCTCCTGCCTTTACTTCTTTAGCTTTCTGAATTGAATTATAAGGTCTATTTTTTTTTCTTGCTCTTCTGACTTGTTTTCCTTCTGGGCAGCAGCTGGGTATAGCTAGAGAAATTTATCTGATTTAGCAAGTTGGTACTGCTATGAATTAGAGAGTACTCACCATCACTATAATATTCAAATGGGATAATGTCCAATATTTATTTGATAAAATTGCATTATATTATACACACTGAATATATCATACATTGCCCACTTATCCAAAATCAAACACTCCTTCTGCTCCCATCACTGTCAGCAGGTGATCTCCAGCTACTTATCCATAGGGAATACAGAAACTTTCTAAAATGTATCAAAACATTTTACCCTATGCCTGCAAATCTACTGGAGTTTGATTCTATCCAACTATTCTCACTTTTACATTCTTATGAAATGTTGTATTTCTACCTGGAAATGACTCATTCAAATAATATTTCAGAAAGGAAGGAAAAAAAGGAAAAGTGAAGGGAAAGTCCCTAATCATCTCTCTTTGCATATAAGATGTTCCTAACGGAGTTTTCCAGGGTCTGAATGTACAGTTCAAGCAGAGAGCACAAATTAAGCATTTCACTATTTCTGGCAGGATCACAGAACTTTTAGTTTCTGCTGATTTTCTTTTCTAGGTATTTCATTTGGTCTTTTTAATTTTTTTTTTTTTTTTTGGCTAAAATTTACCTGGTATTGGCTAGATCTTTGTGGGATCAGTCCAACACTCTAAGAAGGTGGAAAAATGCATTGTAACATGTGGTTTTTTTTTTTTTTTTCAACAGCCTTCCTTATTACAGGGATGGGCAGTGCACATGGTTGAACAAGACTTTTAGAATGGAAAAGAGTCTTCTGTGCATTCTCAGCAATGGGAGTAGACATTCACAGCATAGGTACTATGTCTCACTTTACTTGCCTCTGCATAGCCAACTTCCCTCCTTTTAATTATAGAGGCTAAAAGCATCTAAGCTAAGTCCCTTGATAGAAGTAGAACCTTCTTAGTGTATATTCATTTTATGCCTCTTCATCTACTCTGGAGAATTCTGACTGCTTCAAGATTTGTAAGGTACTCAGATGTTTTCTACAGACCAACACTTGGAAATTTGGAAGATGTCTTCTATTGATAGGACATCACCTCAGCAAACGTTTTTCCAAGATAGTGAAAACTAATTCTAACAGACACAGCCTATATTAGGCTGTCATGAGAATTCCTACCTCAAAAGACCAGAAGATGGTTTACATTGAACTTCTGCTATTTTTATATTTAGTTCTCAGGAAGGAGATTTTCAGAAAACTAATTTAGGTTACCAGGGATATCAATTAGATACAAATACAGAAAAAAAATACATATTTTTAAACAGAGCTGTCCAGAAAACAGAAAAAGCCAAATTCCATTTATTGAATGTCTCTAGAGGATCACCTACTTGATCCTATTTTGGATCTTTGGCCATTCTTGAGCCATGAAGCCATTCTAGGTATGGTGGCCACAACGATAATACTGTGCTATTAGATGCTTGATTAGAATAACCAACTTCTCTTGGTTTGCCCAAGATATTCCCAGTTTTAAAACAGTATCCTGTATCCTGAAAATACCTTCAGTTTTGGACAACCTGGGATGATTGGCCACCCTATGTGGACATACTTTATTCCTAAATATTTTGCTTCTACTTTTTTCAATTATTCTGAAAAATAAGCTGTATTCAACACTATCATTTCATTCTATATACTCCTAATCCACTTAAGTCCTATAAGGTCCTAATTAAAGTACGTCTATGCTCAATGAACCTCAATATTACCAGCCACCTAAGACTGGTTGCAAGAGAAATGTGTGAACAATTGATTTGAAGAAAAAATA
Source organism: Canis lupus dingo (assembly GCF_003254725.2). Taxonomy (NCBI): domain Eukaryota; kingdom Metazoa; phylum Chordata; class Mammalia; order Carnivora; family Canidae; genus Canis; species Canis lupus. The sequence goes on along the minus strand of NC_064258.1, from coordinate 51,130,809 downwards.
ACATGCTAAATCTCTACCCTGTGAAATTGCTGTGCTGTTCACCTAAAAAATTATCCTATAAGCACGTTTACCCAAGTGTTCATTTGAAAGAAATTTTACCTTTGTCTACTAGTACTTTCAGCCCAAGAGATACTCAAGAGATGACTTTATAATCAACCATTCTATCCCATAGTTAAAAGATGCCTACATTCCAGCCTCTCTCTCTATCATGACCACTATCATAATCTTTAGAACCTTATCTAAAGATGAGTTTTTAGTTCATTAATAAAGGCTCTTCTTAAGCATATCTACAACTCCTGTCCAGCCAGTAAACAAAGATTTGGCCCATATGGAAGTTAATGAGTAAAGAAGTAGAGATAAGTCCAATGATGAAGACATTTGAAACCTCTGGAAGTACGGTAGCACAGAAAAAGAGGACTTCATGGATCATGAAGTTAGTTCCAGAACCACTCATAATAGGCTTGTTCTTGGCTTTTTCACATCTTTCCTCCTGCCAATCCTCATTTCTTTTCTCTTTCTTTCTTTCTTTTTTTTTTTTTTTTCTTTTTTGCCTCTGCATTGACCATATAGCTTTTTAGGCCAATTGAATAAATATTTCCCTCCAAACTTTGAATCCAGTCAGATCTTGACTTTCTTTTCTAGCACGCCATTTCTGTGGGTCTGTCACTGGTAACAAGACTGAGAAAATTCCCATATCTCTGCTTTGTAGATAACCTTTACCAGACAAAGCTTGGAAATCATCAGGTCACATAATTTTCAAACGTTTTAGAACCATACATTTTTCAATAGCAGAATTCTTTCATGTATCCGTTAGCCATATTTTATATATCTCAATGTATATAGAGACTCAACAATAGTCAAAAGGGTAATTTTCATGGCAAAGGGGTTTTGAAATAATTTTATGTCAGACATCAAAACGGGCATGGGTTATAGTTTCCACACCCTTGCCCTGTCCCTGTATATATTTAATCCTACAAAACAGAATGTCTCTGCTATGGGAAAAATTTAAGATCATTCATTTCTCAATATAATACTTGTGAAATTTGGGCATGGAGCTAATTTTATCATCAAAGAGTAAATATTACTTTGAATGAAAGCGTATCTTCAGCTTTAATATTCTCCATCTTAAATAGGAAATGGAAAAATTGCATTTTATTTATGAAAGTTATTTTAGTTATTAACCTTAAGAAGATGTGTGCATAGGCATATTTTTCTTGCCAACAATGAAAGATGTATGGTTGCCCATATAAGGAAAATCTCTGGACAACATGGCTTCCTTCCTGAACGTTATAAGCCTATTCACCTTTAGGAATTGAACAAGAAATAATGAGAATTAATGTTGCAACTAATAGGATCAGTAATATTGCCAGACATTGTTATCAGGGCTTTATATATTAATTTATCTCACCCTTTCAATAGCCCTATGAAATCCATATACTACTATTATTCCTCATTTAAAGATAAGAACAGAGAGACAGAGATTAAAAATGTACTCAATACACAGAATAACAGGCTGGAGAAGCCAGGCTCAGGCTAGCTGGCTCCAGTGTCTTCCCACTCAACAGTGTGCGATATGCATAGACTCCCATCATTCAGAAAGGAGTATACAACATGTGTTTTGAGGGTCTAAAAGAAGTAGCTGCTGGGCGTCCAAACAGATAATAAAATAAATTAAATGACTGAATTTTGGTAAGGCAAAGGAGGAAGCAAATCCTGACCCTGCATATGGATCTAGCCTGCCTTCTGGAAAGTGACAGGATTGGGTCAGAGAAAATGAACATTAAGCCAGTGCCATGGTGGCCCTTCCTAGATACCCAATCCCTGCAGGATTAATGGTGCCTCTGGTATTTGTTGTGGCAACTGCCAGAAAAAAAAAGTGTTTAAATTTCCCAGCTCCATAGAGGTACGTGGAAGCATCCCTAACTGTGAGGTGTTTCTGTATGCACAGTTTTGCATGGCTCAGAGATGAAGCTCTAAGGGGCTCACAGGGAGAATTAGGCCATGCCACCTCCTAATGTGCTCCTAGCAGACCAGCCCCCTTCAAGAAATGTTTAGGAATTTGTTCTTGCAATTGTCATAAATATTCACTGACATTAAAAATGATGCCCAGTCATAGCCTTTGAGCTGTTGGAGTCCAGAATCCCTGTGAAAGGAAATCCATATCCAACCCACAGCCATGACTCGCTATAAACACCCTTCCCTACGTGCTAAGAATAACATAGCAGAGTCCTGATTGGAGACAAGGATAAGGTGTGTCCAAGGATAAGGTGTGTGCAAACAAACAATCATGAGTGAAGTAAAGACTTGAGAGCAATCTGAATGACTGGAGCCAGTTGGTGGCCACCTCGCACAGCCACACCTGCAAGGCCTGGGCATTGACGGCGAGTGAAAGGTATGGCATAAAGGAAGGAGTGTTGTCCTTCACCCAGGGGCACTAAATTGCTCTAGAGGTGCATTGCCCAATATGGGTGTCCATTGGCCACATGTGACTATTTAAATAAGTCCAAATTAGATAAGATCTTAAAAGCCAGTCCTTTGCACCAGCCACATCTCACATGCTCCCTAGCCACCTGTGGCTAGTAGCTATCATTTTGCAGCACAGATAACAGAACATTTTCAGAGTTACCATACACGGTATTGTACAGAACTACTTAATGAATAATGACTTGTTCACTACGTGAAGGGGGAAGAGAGAACTGGAGGTCACTGAGAAGAGCAAACGCATTCGGCGAAACCACGGAGAGTAGCAACTGCAGGAGCAGAAGGCTCGCAGAGCAGCATCATTTATTACATGTGGTGTGGAACCTGCTAGTCAAGTGGGCAGCGGCTCCAAGGTCTGTCAGAGGGAATTGCTGTGATAACAAGCCTTTTAAGCAGAAAGACAGCCACGTAGTTGGAGACAGAAAATTACCTATGCACGAAGCCCTCTGAATCTGACAAATCGTAGGGGTGGGGGATTGTAATGATTTACTTAATCTGAGTCATAAATTTACATATTACACATGGGCTACACATTTTCCCTATTGAATAAAAAAAGGTTGCCTTTTTTCCTTCTGATTATATAAATAATTCATGCTTATTGTAAATACTTCAAGCAGTATAGCAGAATGTAAGAGGAAAGTCAAAATCACTTGAAATTCTCAATTACCAAAGATCAGCAATAACTTTTCACAAGACAGATAGACAAAGAAATATATATACCCACACGTATATACTCACACATCTATATACTATGTTGACATAAATATGATTATTTATTCTAGGCTGAATTACTTTCTGTGGTAGTATTTGTATTGTAGTTGGGTGTTGTCTTTTTTTTTTTTTAGTTCTACTGTTTTTTGGTTTTCGCTTGCTCTTTCCACTAATCCACATGCTCTCATTGTCCATTCACAAGTCAAGTAAAATTTTTATATTGGTATTTTCCTTCCCTGTTCATGAAACTGGGCTCATGTCATATGCATGTTACCAAACCTTGATTTTCTGACTTAAAATTATATTATGAAATCTCCTCAAGGCAACTGGTACACATTTAACTCCTTGCACCTGCCTCAAATTTTGCATGGTGTGGATGTACCACAATTTTATCAGCTATAATTTTATCTACTACTTTTTAGTTCAAAGGCAGATTTGTTCTGATTACAATGAGATTTATCATAGCATTCATTTTAGAGATCCTTCCCCTCAAAACTTTACCATACAAATGAATAATTGTACCTAAATCTGTAGATTTCCTGTGGTTTTACTACTGGCACAGAAGTATTTGTGTTTAATATAAATGATCATTGCTAGATTTTTTTTAAAGGCTATATAAATTTACATTTATACTGGTTATGTATCCTTGTATATATTTAACTGTTTTCCCTATTGGTGCCAACACTAATATTAATATTTTATTTTTCATAATTTGTGGAGTTATCCATTATTCTTTTAATGTATAATTAAAATTTGCAATTAATTCTCCAATTCCTACCAGCAAAACCCGTCATATATTTATGTTTTTAGTGGCTGTTTGGTTTATTATGTTGTTTAGTTTATTATGTTGTTTAGTGTCTCTTCTGTAAGTTGTCTATTGAAGACATTGTGCAAACCTTTCTATTAGGTTTTCTTTTACAGAAGATCAGGTAGGAACAAACTGAGGGTTGGTGGAGGGGATGGGGGTAGGGATGGGGTAACTGGGTGATGGGCATTAAGGAGGGCATGTGATGGGAGGAGAACTGGGTGTTATATGCAACTGATGAATCACTAAATTCTAACCCTGAAACTAATATACTATATTTTAATTAACTTGAATTTAAATAAAATCTAAAAAAAGGGGGGATGGTAGGAAATCTTTCTGATGACTGCCATTAGGAACAACTCCTGAGATCTTAACCATTCACATTGATGCTTCCATTCACATTATAGTCTCCAGGGGTTTAAGTAAACCACAATGCCATTTATATACACTGGGATCATGAAATAGGGTAGCCCTAAGGAATATCAGAGATAACATAAATACTGTAAGATATGCAAATTATATGTATTTCCAATATTTTTTCTAATCTATGTTGTCTTTTGGTTATAGTGTATTTTGTCCTATAATTTTACATTTTGTATAACAAATATTTCTTTTTTTTTCTGGTCAGTGATTTTCCTGTCATGCTTTAAAAAATTCCCTGATTTCTAGATTATTTCTATGGTCTCCTAAGACCTTGCAACTTTTTAAATTTTATTTTTACATTGTAATCTTTAATTAATCTGGAATATGTTTTGTGCATAATGCCATGTGGAGTTCCATGCAATTTTTTTTTAAACAGTCCTTTCTGCCAGCCATATATTTTAAATTAGACAGTGTTTTCCTGTTGAATGTCACTGTCTTCCTTTTCTTATATCAAAAATTTATATATTCTGGAACTATTTCTGGACTCTATTCTTCCCCTTACCTTTCTTAAGTCTATGCTAATACTGACTCAATGATTTTATTTTTAATATGTCATAAGGTAGATCTCTGCTCACCAGCCTTCCATTTGCATCAATTACATTGTTAATACTAAGTATTTATTCTTCCCCATAAACTCAGAAGTTTATTTTGTCAAATTACAACAGACTCTGGTGAGAATGTAATTAGGATTTTAAAGTGTATATTAATTTTTCTTAGGTTTTAATTTCCTTTCTATTAAGATCTTGATTTTTTTTTCTTTTTTCTGTAACGTTAATTCAATTCTTACTCAATTATGAGCTACTTATATACAAATTGTAAGTGTAAACTCAATGAAATTTAATATGATAAACGGAGAGAACTGCCTCAAGATTAAGACTCTCTGCTCATTGAAAGAAATCTTTAAGAGAATGAAAAGCTTAGTTGCAGTATTTTCAATAAATATGAAAGACCACCATACAAAAAAAATAAAAGAACATCTACAAATCAAACAAAAATAGAGAGCCAAATTTACAAAGACAGCAGGAAAATTCAAATACAAAATCAAGATATAGAATTTTTCCTGTGTTCCTGAGGGCTCACTTGTGCTCACTACAAGTCAATGCCTTTAAAGAAATCATATTTTTACTTCTATCACCATGGATTATTCTGCTTATTTGTGAGCTTTATATAAATAGAACCATGCAATTTGTAATTTTTTGTCTCTGAACTGTTTTCTTAACATTGAACTTCTGTTGAGTACATATCCATGGAAATACTGAGACTGCTTGATTTTCTTTGTTCTCCTGTATATGTGTTTGTTTTCTCTGAGCATGTTCAACATTTTCAGTTACTTTTTGGTGTTTCTAAGAGTATATCTATGCATGCATTACACATACTGGTCCTGATTTTCCTTGGGACTCTTTGAGTCTTTTGAATCTGTGATTTGCTATCTTTTGTTACTTTGGGGGCAGTTTATGTCATTTTCCCTCTTACTATTTCTTCTCCCTTACTCACTCTTTCTACTCCTGGGACTGACATGGATACTAGACCATTTGATATTGTTCCTTGGCTCTTGGTTGTTCTGTTCATTTTTTCCCATTCTGTTTCTTCTCTTTGTCCATTAGATTCAATGACTACTGTTGACTCATCTTCAATGTTGCAGTTATTTTTGTGGAAGGCATTCTTAATTTCTGATATTATGATTTTTCTTTTCTAGCATTTTCCATTTGGCGTTTACTTATATTGTCCATTTTTTTCTGGTATCATCATCATGTCTTTATGCAAGGTATGCTAAATTGTGTAACATATTACAATTACTCTAAAGCCTCTTTGGGATTTCAGGTTACCAATTTGCATTGCCACCTAGGCTCTCTAATACGCTTATTAAAGGTGATAGTCTTGCAGACTATTGAGCTCTTTCTCTTTCATCATTTGGATGTGAACATATTGAGCTCTTTCTCTTTCATCATTTGGATGTGAACATCATTCTGTGCCAGTTTCTATCTTGTAAGTGGTAGCAGTAGTATACTATATTTATATTTTTAATGGATTTTGGGGAAAAGTTTTCCAAAACCATTAGACAAATTTCAACTCCCAACAGTATTGTAAAGATACCAATCTTCATTTATTCCGTGTGGTTTCAGTTCTCCTAATTATAACTTTTCTGGTGGAAGTGCTATCCATTGTGATTTTAATTTACATTTCCTTAATTAGTATTGATGATATAATTTTTTAAACAATGTTTGACATTTTTTATGTTTATTGTAATTATGCTTTTTTTTAACTACAGAAATTTTTTAAGACATTACTGTTGAGAACAGTATCAGATTTGCAGAAAAATCAGATTTATAGAAGAGAATGCCTTATTATTGACCTATTTCAGTAGTATGCTACAACTGTTACAATTAAAGAACCAATATGGATACCTTATTGACCAAACCCTCAGTTCATTCACATGTTCTTAGTGCCTGTCTAATGTTCTTTTTTTCTGTTCTAAGATTCCAAATTACATTTATGAATCATATCTCCTGGTTTCTATATTGCATTTTATGGAATTGATTTCTGCTTTTATCATTATTTTGGATACTTTAATTTTCTGTTATTCTCTATTTTTTAATACATTTTTTGTTTTGATTTATTTTGAGAGAGCGCACACGAGCATGAGCGCGGGAGGGGAGCAAGGGGAGAGGGAGAGAATCTTAAGCAGATTTTCACTCTGTGCACAGCGTGAGGTTCCATCTCCAGACCCTGAGATCATGACCTTAGCTGAAATCAAGAATTGGATGCCTCACTGACTGGGTCACCCAGGTGCTCCTATTATTCTTTCTAACTTCTCTAACTGGTGGCTTTAATTTTTTCTATTATGTGTGTGCAAAGCTGTACATTTTAACACAGTTTTAGCTTTACTGCACAATTATGATATGGTATATTTTCATTACCATTTGGTTTAAAATACTTTCTAAGTGTTCACATTGCATTTTCTTCTTTTAACCATGTTTATGATGAAATGTGTTGTTTAATTTCTAAATATGGTTGTTTTCTAGTTATCTCTCTGTTATTGACTTATAGTTTAATTCCATTACTTTTTAATTGTATATCTTCTATGATTTAATCAATTGTACTTTTGGAGAATTCACTTCATAGCATGATAGTATCTGTTTAAATGAATATTCCGTGCACACTTGTGAAGAATGCACATTCTGCAGCTTTTGCAAGTGATGTCTTTTGAATATCAATTGGGTCAGTTGGTTAATTGTGTTGTTCAAATCCTCTATATATTATTGAACTTTATTTGATCTGTTTCTTCTATTACTTAGAAAGAAGTATCAAAATCTCTAACATAATTGTGCATTTTCTTATTTCTTATTTTTTATCTCTGATATTTGGAATTTATTGAGGGAAATCAAACTAGTGATGAGAATTTTTTTTTTTTTTTTTAGTGATGAGAATTTTGAGCAATGTATCTACTGATCTATTTTGCCTGGTTGAAGAAAACGGCCTGAGATATGAATCAACACCAATTTATGAGCAGTGGCTCATATGTTGGCCGCATAACAGGGACTTGAAAAAACACTTTTTTTTTTTTTTTTTTGTACTGGGGACTAGGACATTAGGACATGTAGGAAAGAAGTGTATGGTTGGAGTCCTAAGAACAGCAGCATTATGTAAGGCATCTGTATACAATTAAATGTTCACCAAAGGATCCATTGAAGAGGAAGCTCTTAATAGTCATGACCCATTCTGAAAGGATGACCCATTCTTTGGAAGTGTGTCCACCACTTTCCTCAGCCATCTCAGAGTCATGTGCAAAGTAGTCATTGTAGAAGGGATGAAACAACATGAACTGTCCCTGGTCAAATTTATTCTATCACAATTGCTGAATGCCTAAACTGCCAACAGGAGATGCCAAATGTTGAGTTTCTTACATAAACCTTTGCCTAGTGGAGATGAGGGGTCTAAAAAAAAACACTTTGTTCCCTTCCCATCATTGGGAATGCAGCAGGTTGTCTTCACTGACATAGACATTCATCCTTATAAGCATTTCTTTTTTCTGTTGCAAATTTTTTTTAAGGATTTTATTTATTTATTCATGAGAGACACAGAGAGAGAAGCAGAGACACAGGCAGAGGGAGAAGCAGGCTCCCCACAGAGAGTCTGATGTAGGACTCAATCCTGGGACTCCAGGATCACATTCTGAGGCAGATGCAGATGCTCAACCGCTGAGCCACCCAGGCATCCCTCTGCTGCAAATTTGCATGTCAGCGCTATCATGTGGATACTGATATGATACCTTACTCACATTCCTGGTATCCTATAAAATAACATTTTTGGCCAGAGAATTCATTTTACAGAAATAAAAATTAATTATCCTCACAGAATTTGCTGGACTCATCTCATGACACTTCACTCAACTCTGCCAGCATTATGGAATTTTAGAGGGGCCTATGGAAGGTAAGATTGTAGCACCCACCAGAAGACAGCATCCTCTGAGTGAGCAGTTGTTTGGATGTGGCTTTTATTCAGAACCAAAATCCAAAATAAGATACAGTTTCTCGAAAATCAAAAACATATGTGTCGACTGCTTAAAGTGGGGATAAGTCCTTGGACTACTACTTCTCATAATCTCTTAAAAACTTTTGCTTCTCTCTCAGCAACTTTGTGTGCTCCTCCAATACCCAAGGGAAGGGGATTTTGCCTGCAGATACAATAATGGCACCTTTGTATTGTAGGTTTGTATTTGGCCATGAGCAGTGTGTTGCTAATACCATTGAAACACGTAGGAAGGTGTTACTGTACCAGGTGGGTGATGGATCCTGATTCAACATGGGGAATTATGCCTGCTCTTATACAATCAGGGCAGAGAAGACATTATGGAACCCAAGGGAGTTTCTAGAATCCTTCCAGTAGTAAAAGTTAATGGAAGACAATAACAATCCATTGTAGCAGGACCACTAAGAGCACAGACCCTTCAGAATGATGTTTGGTTCACCATGGTGAATAGACAACTCCTTAATGAACTTGTAATCAATCTGAGGAAATGACTCTATCACATATTTATCAAAGATGATTTTATCTTAAGATGCATTATAAAATTCTGGAACAAAACCAATTGATAGTAGATGAGAAATAGACAAATTAGGATGGACTATCCTGGAAGATGTAGAATTAGTTATATTTATACTTTTGAGTTTTCTATTAGCCTTTGTTATTAACAGAAAGTAACACTAAAATATACTTTATTTTTATCAAGTTTAAATTTATACACTTGATAATGAAAGAATATAAAATAAGTTACTATCTTAACATTTTCATTCTTCTAGGAGGATATTTCCCTGAGCAGGTTGCAAACCTCCACACATGTCCTTGAAGCAGTCCATCAAGAATAATTGTTTGATATTTATAATTCCGCTCTGCAAATAGAGCCAAGATAATTTATCATATACAATATGTTTTTTTAAAGAATCAGTGGTTTGTTTGGTAATTGCTTTGAAGAAGATTCAGGTCTGCATCATAGAAAGCCTACGTAAATCTGAGCATTTTCTCATATAGAAGAGGATTTACTGAATAATCAGAGTCAGCTATCAAATGAATGAATAATAGATAAGTCAAAGTGATCAATTTCCATTCTCAAATTTTATCACTAATATACCACTTATTACCCCTATAGGACAAGACAATAAAAAGGCAGGGAAGTATAAATTTAAATTACCCATTATACATATAAACTCTCTTTGAATGCTCATGTTTTGTCTCAAAAGATCATGCAGATTTTACATTTTCCTCCCTCTATAATGCTGTTGCATTTATTTTAATATAAAATACTTTAAATTGCGCACTGCACAATAAAATAAGCTCTTCAGAATGTTATGCCATGTTTATTCTATAATTTGGTGTATTTCTAGGAGTATAGTCATCCACCACACCAAGTACTTTTAGAAACTTTTTCATTATGGCAAAGCAATAATATACATTGAGCTGTAATATAAAGAATTTTATGACCAGGAAATGAAGATCTTGCAAACACAGTGTTCTAGTGAACTCATTTCAGGTAAGGTGCCAACATACTATCAATTTTATGCATTGAAATTTGGGTAAGTGTTACACACGTGACACATTTAAGTCAAAGGAAAGGATCTCCCTAGAACGTAGTGTAGTTAAATATATACTCATTTTGATGAAAATATCAAAATCTATATTGCTGAGTAGAACAAGGGTTTTAAACAATTGCTGATACTTAAATGTACTGAAATTAAGAAGAATTTCTGTTCATGGAATCACTTCTCTGTTTCCATGAGCTCTATCTTAACCATGACAAGTCCTCAGATGTGGCTCATTCCATCACATGCTTGTCTTGTAACTTGATCTCTTTCCTTTGTTGGTAAAGTTCTGCTCCTGTTCAGGCCTTCCTTGGAAATAACACTTTTCTGAGAAAGGCCTTTTCTGACTTTGTATTTACCTTCCCTGACTGCTACTTTGTACCAACTTGTGGTTTTAAGTTTTTCTTGCCAGATTGCAAACTCCATAGGGAAGGAGGAGTATCTTTTGTTACCGTGTGTGTCATTATCTAGGATAGCACCTGTCACTTGGTAGGTGTTCAATAAATATTTTAAATGAAGGAATGATCATTGGATATTGAAGTACAACTTGAATCAGAGTGACACCAGGAATAAGAGTATTGTATTATAACAGGACAATGAAAATAAAAGTGAAAATATTGAATTTTGCTTTGAACACCCTCATTTTTTTTCCAGTTGAAATCTTAAATGGAAAGGAAGCTATAGAACAGAAAGCCAAGTAGGGGTTTTACTGATCTACCCTACTTTTGTTGATACATAAAAAAAAAAAAAGCCTCTGCATTGTCCGTAGCAGTTACAAGGAAATTTGCAAAAATATATTCAAATAAAGCCGAATCCTTAAGAGCAAGTAATTATGTAGATTTGGCTGCAATTTGCAAACTACATTCATTTTTGGATGCTTTGCTCAAATGCAACAACCTAGTCTCTGATTTCTTTTTTCCGGTTTAACGTGTCTCTGGTACCCAGTTATAATGCACAATTTTAAGTAGAATTTTAGCTATGCATGTATTGTTTCTCTCCAGCCTACTGAGAATTGCCCTTGTTCTTCCTTCTTGTCATGAAGAAAGTGAAGCCTCAATGCTAGAGTGCTTCCTTTATCCTTTCCAAAATACTTATCAAATGCCTACCATGTGTTAGAAAAATTTCAAGAAGCTTCTGAGGAACTTATTGGTGGACCATTTCTCTTGCTTGCTTTTTTATTTACACTGTAGCCCATGTATAATGCTGATATAATTTTTTTGTAATGTGAATATAATAAAGTTGATGTTCAGTCTAAAAACAGGTAGACGATCAGGTCTCAGGGCTACTTTGTGGCTGTCGGATGTGATATTTAACAGAAAGCTTTGTTGAAGTCACACTGTGCACCCTCCCAGATGGTATGCTGGCCTTCTTAAGTCTATATTATTTATGAGTTTTTCCTAGATGCTGGAATCAATCAGGGTAGAATATTGTGTTTATTGTAACAATTGGCTTCACCCTGCTAGGAACAACCACCATATGCAGGGAAGATATAGCTATATGCAGTACACACCATTTTTTATTGTGATATAATTGATATACAGTAAACTGCACAAATTCAAAGTGTACAATTTGGTTAGTTCAGTGCAATTTGGTATGTCAACACTTATGAAACCAACCATCACTGACATCAAATGGGGAAGATATCCATCACCTCTGGAAGTTTTCTGATGCCCCTTTATGATCGATCTTCACTTTACAGCCCTCCGCTCTGTGTCCTGTCCAAGCAACCACGCATTTGCTTTCTTGACTACAGAATAGCCTGCATTTTTTAGAATTTCATAAAATGGAATTATATAATATGTCATCTTTTTGTCTTGCTCCCTTCACTCCTCAATATTATTTTGATAATAATCCATGTTTTTTCCACATATTAATAGTTCATTCCTTTTTATTGCTGGATTGTGTTACACCACACAGGTAGCTGTACAATAGATCACCCATTCACCTATTTATGGAGATTTACTTTGTGTCTAGTTTGAATCGCTTATAAATAAATATAATCTAGATGGTTTATAGTTTTGTTACATTTGTCACACAAATATAATTACATTTGTGTCTATGGCCTATGTTGAGTTAATTTTGTATATAGTGTGAAGTATGGATGAAAGTTCCTATTTTTTTTGCATGTGGTCATCTAATTTTCCCAGTACCATGTATCGAAAAGCTTATCCTTTTTTCACTTATTTGACTTTGCAGCTTTGTAAAAAATCAGCTGGATGAAAAAAAAAAAAAAAACAAAAAGACCAGCTGCCTGTATATATTAAAGATCTATTTTATACTGTCTATTATGTTCTACTTACCAATTTGTTTATCTTTATACCATATCACACCACCTTGATTACCATAGTTTTATAATGAATCTCGAAGATACTTAGGGTTACCTGTAGTAGCCTGCTGGGGCTGCCAGAAGTACCACAGAATGGGTGGCTGAAACTGCAGAAATTTATTTTCTCACAATTCTAGAGCCTGAAAGTTGAAGATCAAGATGTCGACACAGGACATCTTGTGACAGTTCTTTCCTTGGCTTGCATATGTTTACCCCCTTGCTCCTCTTCAGACGGCCTTTTCTCTGTGGGCTCTTACCCTTGGTGTCTCTCGCTCTTCTAAATCTGTCAGTCCCATTGGATTACAGCCCTCTTGTATGATCTCATTTTACCTTTGTTATTTTCTTAAAGACTGAATCTCTTAAAACAGCCACATTGGAGAGAAAAGATTCAGGATTAATTTTGAGGGGATGGAGGTTAGAATTCGGTCCACAGAACCTTCATCTTTTTTTTTTTTTTTTCCTTTTCTTACTTTTAGTTTTCCAAAGTTTCCTTTAAAAAAAAAAATCTTTCAGCCCTTGGCATTTCCATTCAGATCGTTGCATAACTTACTAACTTCTACAAAAATGAAATTAAAAAAAATCCTGCTGGTATTTTGATTGGAATTAAGTTGAATCTATAAGTCAGTTTGGTGGTAATGTACATGTTAAAAATATTAAGTCTTTCAACCCAGTATTTATACAATCTGATGACCTGTACCTTCTAAGTGTGGTGTTTAGACCATTTACATGTAACATGATCATACCTAACTAAGTTTGTCATGTTTTTTTTTTTCCTGTATGTTCCATTTGTGCTTTGCTCCCTCTTCATTTTTTTCAACCTTCTTTTGGAGTATATTATTTTATTATTATTATTATTATTATTATTCCATTTCCTCTCCTTTGTTGGCTTTTTAAATTGATTTTATATATTTAATTCCAGTGGTTGCTTTGTTGTTTTAGTTTAGTTGGGATTTATAGAATAAAGCTTGAGTGTTACAGTATACTTTCAAGTGAAAGTACAGCAATGTATATATAGCATATAAACCTGAAAATAGTATTCTATTTTCTTTCTTGGCTTTTATACTATTGTTATATATTTCACTTATATATGTTATAAACTCCCCAATGTATTGTTATTATTGTTTTAGAAGTGAGTTGTCTTTTAAATAGTTTTAAATGATATGAATTATATTATACATTTAGCCACACAATTACCGTGTCTACTTCTTTTTGTACTTTTATATGGGTCCTCATTTCCAACCTGCCTGAAGAACTTTCTTAAACATACGTTCTTGCAAGTCCTCTGGTAGAGCTTTTTTTATTTGTCTAATGTGTCAAATGCCTTGCATGGCATTTTACTTGGGATGAATTTGCACTTGATAAACCGACTGTTTAAAATGTATTCTCCTATTGTAAAGATATTGTTGCATTGTCATCTTGTTGACATGGTTTTCTACAAGAAATCTATGGTCATCTTGATCTCTGTACCTCTGTGCCTAATGAGACTTTTTTCTGCCTGTTTTAAAGATGATTTTTATATTGATCACAAACTTTGAGCAATGTCATTATGATGTACCTAGATACAGTTTTCTTAATTTTTTGTTCTAATCACCTTTGGAAAATTTTTGGCCATTAATTCATCAAACATCTTTTTCTGCCATACTTTCTCCTTCTTTCCCTATGGAGACATCAATTGTGTGCATATTGCATGTTTCCTAGACCTATAAAATTGTCCCATATATCTCTGATGTTCCTTTCATTTATTTTGTGATTATTTTTGCCCTTTGTATTTCCTTTTGGATAGTTTCCATTGGTGTGCCTTTAAGTTCATGACTCTTTCCTTCTGCAATATCCAATCAGTTTTTAATTCAATGTTGGGTATTTTTTCATCTCAGATAGTTTAGTTTCTACACCTAGAATTGCAGTTCAGTTTTTTAAAAATAATATCTTCCGTGCCTGTACCTTTTAAACATATGGAATAAAGTTATAATAACTGTCTCATGTTCTTTTCTGCAAACCCGAACATCTGTATCAGTTTGATTCAATTTTGATTTATTCATTTTTTTTTCTTCAGTATGGGTCATATATTCTTATTTCTTTTACATATTGGAAATCTTTAGTTAGATGCCAGGCATCGTGAATCTTATCCTGATGAGTGTTAAATATTTTATATTTTTATTACTTGTCTTGAGCTTTGTTCTGGAATGTAGTTATGTTACTTGGAAACAGTTTAATCATTTTAGGTCTTGCTTTTAAAGTTTATTGTGTAGGATCAAATCAGCATTTTTTCTAAGGTCAGTGTTTACCCTATCCTGGGGTAAAAACCATTTGAGAATTCTACTTAATGCACTAGAAGTTGGTTCCCCAGTCAGGTTGGTGAGGACTAGCACTTGTTTTCAGCCCTGTTTGAGCATCTGCTACTGTTCCCTTGGAGCTTTTCCTTTGGTTCTTTTTCCAGGTTTAGGTAGTTTCCTTATATGCCGGTACTCAGTATTCAGCTTGAGGGGGACTCTGCAGATCTCCAGAGTTTTCTGTGAAGTTCTCTTCTCCATGGTCTCGGTCTCACAAATTCTATCTCCCTGGCTTCTCAGCTCCATAAAATCAACTCACAGAATTCAACTCATAGAATCCCCTGGGCTCTGCCCTGGTTCTCCCTTCCTGTCACATGGTCTAGAAAGTTTCCAAAAAAAAAGTAAGCTTGGGGTAATTATAAGGATCACCTCATCTGTTTCCTGTTTCCTTGGGATCACTGTCCTCCATTGCCTGATATTACTGTCTTTAACACCATTAATATCTTATATTTTGCTTGTTTGTTGGATATTTCAGGTGATAAGATAAATCCAAACTCTGGATTTACCAGAGATTTCTTTTTGCATCCTCACCGGAGTTCAAGTCTCCACATAAAATCATAAATAAAAGTTAAAAATGTATTAGGCTGCAAGAGTAATCTGTTATGTTATGTACTACAACAATTCAATACCATTATGGATGCAAATTAATGAGAGCTTATCATTAGTTAAAAATTAAATAAAGTCTCAAAATGCAAGCTTTAACTTCACCTGAGTTTTGAAGGATAAAAGTGAAAGTAAAGAATATTAAAAAAAAATTCAAGGAGAGAGATTTTGAAGAAATGTGGACAGGTTTGTGCTTTGAATTTCATTTGCAGACAAACCAACATGTTTTTCATTGGACAACTAGTAATTGCTAGTCTTACCTTGTGTTTCACTTCACGTTTGAGTCCTACATTGAACATTTTATTAAAACTGCATTCTTAAATTTAACATGTTCTCCTTACAATTCCGACCATCTTTGTTTAATGACTTATGAAAGTATGTCCTCTGTTGTTTGGTATGTTCATATTTTCAATCCATGCATCCTTACATTGCCACTGTCCTTAAAATGTTCAGCATTATTGTGTTAAGTATACATAACATTAAATTCTTCTGTGTGTTTCATTTGATTGGTGTCATCTGGATTACCCTTTATTTCAGTTTTTTCATTCATTCATTCATTCATTCCATCAACAAAATTCACTAAGGACATACCATGTGTTGCTATACTATTCTAGAAGATCCATCCCTGGGGATAAATGAGTCTGTAAACAGATGCCTCCTATGTGAGGTGTACATTTAAGGAAATGATACCAGCTGACAAGCATTTCATGACCTCACTCTACCAAGTATGTTAGCATTAAATAACCATGGTGAGCAAGATGGCCAAATGAGGCGTATCTCCTGTTCACATCCCATCTGAAAAACAGTAATTTGGAATCTATCCACAGACAAAGGTGCCTTCTTAGGACCTTGAGATCCATGGAAGAGACAATCAAACCCGGAGACAGTCCAAGACAGAAGAGCCATTTTGAGCAGGTAGGCTCATATCCCTGGCAGCTGACTTGCCGACCACAGGGACTGAAACAGAAATAGCTGTGTATCCTGAAGGACTTTGCTATAGTCTCATTTGGCTTTGAGTCTGTCACTAGTAACATATACCAAGGAACCTTGGAGGTTCCAACCTGTGCATCAGGTAATGGACAGAGAGATCTCAGTCCTGGCAGTGAACTCTAAAGCAGCCCATGATCCGCTTCAGCCCTTCTGGATTGTGGTATGGGAGACCTGGGTCAGCCTGCCAAATTCCAAACTTGGTCGGACTGTTGATTCTAAGAGGGCTCTGTAATTGGGCAACAGCCCATCCCAGCCATAGGCCACTGTCTTGCTATCACAGGGATCCATCTGCACCCCCAGAGATCCTGAAAGACTCTGTATATAGCTCTCCACCTTCCTCAAAGCCATTGTTTGCCAGCAGTCCTGAGTCCTCTCAATACTCCCTCCCCACCCACCCCCCCCAAGAGATGCTGAAAGAGTCCTACACTTAACACTAGGCCTTCCAGCTGCAGCCCACAAGTAGGCCTCCTGGCACTGGGACTAGGTGGGTGACACATATACCTATACCAAAGATCTGAAAAGGCCCTATGCTTGGCAGCAGCCCTTCCAATCATGGTCAGGGAATAGTCCAGCCCACCCAGGGACCTTGTGGGAGATATGTTCATCCTTGCTTTCAGAACCAGGTCTGCATATCTCAAACTTGGCTGTAGAACCTGAAACAACCATGGGACTTTGTTCTAGCTCCTCTTGTCCACAGCCAAGATCCAGTCTTGCCCAAAAGGGAACAGCCCAGTGGCCCGGCAGTAGTCCTCCCAGGGATCTGGTGCAAGCCACACCCAACATGCTTCTGGTCGTAGATCAACTATCTGGGGATCCAACTGTGGACATGGAAATGGCTCCTGTCCCATCACCACCCTACTGAACAAAGGGCTGGAGGCAGTCACATCAACGCAGGGATATGTCAGGACCCATGCTTACCGAGCCTCTTATTTAAAAATCCTCCAATTGTGGACTCCAATCTGGAACCCAGAAAGAGCCTTGTAACTGGCTATAATCCAGCATGACTGTGATTCTGGAGGTAATCCCATCAGCCCTGGGAACAGGCAGGAGAGTCTACCTACTGAAATCAGTCTATAAAGACTGGAAGAGGTGCTTACTCCTTCAAATACATAGCTATGAATGTAAGTCTACACAGTTCACGAATAATCAAGTAAATGTGACACCACCAAATGAAATGATTAAAGCTCCAATAACCAATCCTCGTGAAATGGATATATATGACAAAGAATTAAAAACAATCACCATAAAGAAACCCCAATGAAATCCAAGAGAATGCAGATAGACAGTGACAGAAAGTCAGAAAACCAATGCATAAACAATTTTTAAAAATTGCCCCTCTAGATTGTTAAAATTATTTAATTCATTGTACTTACTTTTCAACTGCTTAGATGTATTTTCAATCACATTATTGTTCACAGATTTCATAGAATTCACCAACAAACTACCACTTTACATATAAGATTTTTGGTGTTACAACACAATAGCAAAGAGTCCCATGAGGTGCTTGTGTATGGAACCTAAGGCTAATTATTTAGACAGATGTCTAGGACATTATTGTTTTATTAGTCCTATTTTTTAAAAATAATGAATTATTTCCAGAAAGCCTACCCTGCCAGGTGTTTATACTACAACTGTTCTGGGTTCACACAAAAAGTACCTGACACAAATCATAAATTACAAAAAAAAAAAAAATGTAATTATGTGATGTAATGGATGTAGTAACTAACCTAATTGTGGTAATCATTTCACAATATATAAATGTAGCAAATCATTACACAGTACACCTTAAACACACAATGATATCTTTAAAATTTGGACGGAAGAGAACTTTTACAACTTGACAATAAAAATAAAAGGGAAAAGGATTTGGAGAGACATGTCTCCAAAGAAGACATACTGATGTTCAAGAAGCCTATGACAAGATGACCAACATCATTAGTCATATGGTCATGCAAATCAAAACCAAAATAAAATACAACTCCATGTATTGGAGTTGTGGCCATCTGGATGGCCAAAATGAAAAAAAATATGAACAGGAAAAACCGTGGATGAAGATGTAAAGAAATCGTAACTCTCATATGTTGCTAGTCAGATTCTAAAATAGTGAAGCCATTTCGAAAATGATTTGGCTATTCCTGAAGATGTTAAACATAGGATTATGCTAGGACTTAGAAAATCCATTCCTATATATGTACCTAAGAGAACTGAAAGTAGACATTTACTCAAAAACCTGTACAGAAATGCTCATAGCAGTATTATTTAGCCAAACAGTAGAAACAACCCAAATGTCCATCAATGGATGAATGGCTAACAAAATGTGGTGTGCTGTATATGGACTTAATCGATAAAAAAAGGAGTGAAATAATGTCCATATTATCGATATAAAAATCGATAAAAAAAGGAGTGAAATAATACTACCATATGGATGATCCTTGAAAACATGCAAATTGAATATGCCAGTCACAAAAGACCATGATATATGAGTCCATGTATATGAAATATGAAGAATAGGCCAATGCATTGAGAAAGAAATATTAGTGGTTGTACAGGCTTAAGGGAAGTTGGGGAAAACAAGGAGTGAGTCCTACCAAGTACATGTTCCTTTTGGGGTGGTGAAATATTCTGACATTAGATAGTGACTATGGTTTCATGATTCTCTGAATATACTGAGAGCCACTGCAAGGGGGCATGCATTAGGAGACTATGACAGTAGGGGCCCCCAGGTGGCTCAGTCAGTTGAGCGTTGGACTCTTGGTTTCAGCTCTGGTCATGATTTCAGGGTCATGAGATCTCACTCCGTATCCAGCTCCCCACTCAACATGGAGTCTTCTTGAGTTTCTCTCTTCCTCTCCCTCTGCCCCTTCCGTGCCCCCCCCCCAAAATAAGTAAAAATCCTTTTCTTTTTAAAGGAGACGAGGACAGTAGACAGTATTCCACACAAGAGGTGAAGATGGTAGGATCATAGAGGCTTAGAAGTGGTGAGACATAATCAGGTAGCAGCAGCAGTCAAGATATTCGAGAGGACCACGGAACAGGTATTTTACAGTGTGTATTTGTGCCTTGGGGAGGAGGTTTTTAGGAGTTGAGTTATGAGTATGGTGAGTTTGGGATACCTTTTAAACATCCAAGTGGAGTAATAAGTAAGTAGTTGAAAATAATGTGTATAGTTGGAGAGAAAATTTCCAGACCATGGATGTTATTTTGGGAATAATTAGCATATAAATAGTATTTGAAGCCTTGAGTTTAGTTTACCTCATTAAGGGAGTGTTCTGGATGGAGAACAGAAGCAAGCGATCAAGGGGTTGAGACCTAGGGATCACCAACAATGAGAGACTGAGGCCAATGAGCTAATTTCATTGACCACTTTCCTGTTTGCTGGTTTGATATAGAAAGTTTTACTTTTCTATTCCATGATCACTTTCTTTTTTCCCTGTCCATGGATTAAAACCCATATGATTCAGCATATCTGAAAGCAAGATGCTGTCTACTTCTTCCTCCAAGAGTCTATATTTTGTGAATACTTGCACCTGCCCCAATAAATGGAGCCTCCCAAACACTTTTGCTTCTCTCTGCGCTCCTATGCTCACCTCTGCCAGATGACAATTTTGAAAGCCTATTACCTTTCCATTCATCTCTCCCTCTTCCCACACTCGAGTGTTTTGTGGGGTTATATGGTACTTAGAATTTCATCAACAGTATGTCCCTTCTGCTAGAAAAGCCCTTAATCCACAATCATGATAGGTCTTCCTGGGCAGTCCCTCATTATCCACTTGATTAATTTTTGGTTATACACATATGTCCATGGAAAACCTATAATGAGGTGCTCTTCACACATTTCTTTGTGTTCTTGTTCCCCCTCATCCTGAGGTTTCTGCCTCAGATCAATCCTTTATTGTGTTAAGAGTCTTTCCTCAAGTACTTTCTTCGCATGGGGCACATGAATCATGTGCCCTAACGACTTCCTGTATGGTCTTAAGTAGTTCTTTCTGATACATGAGTACTAACCTGACTGGGCACGGGAGCCTCTGGTTGCACTGTTTTATGTGTTTGTAGATGCTCGTTCATGGTTTCTTGGTCTCAGTGTTGTACGAGACAACCCCACACGCTAGTT
Source organism: Canis lupus dingo (assembly GCF_003254725.2). NCBI lineage: Eukaryota > Metazoa > Chordata > Mammalia > Carnivora > Canidae > Canis > Canis lupus. The sequence goes on along the minus strand of NC_064258.1, from coordinate 51,109,952 downwards.
TTGTTTTCCCTTTATAAGGAATCTGTACTTTCACCCAGAGCTTGTGTTACTTATTTATTTATTTATTTTTTTGGCCTCATCATTCAGGAAGTTTACAGGATATGCCAAACGTGTGTCTTTTCCTATCAGTACAATCTGGAATTCAGCGAGCCTTTTCCTATCAGTACAATCTGGAATTCAGCGAGCTCTCTCAGTCTGGAGATGGGGGGCTTTTTTCATCACAGATGAATTATCTCCTATTATTTAATTATTGCCGTTCTTCCATCTGTTCCATTTTATCTTTCTGAATGCCTTTCATTTTTATTATGGGTTTCCTGGATCTGTCTGACGGTCTCTAAATTATCCTTCAGGATTTCCATCACCTTGTGGTTTTGTCCTTTATCGTTCACAATCTGAATTTGGTCTCAAGGCTGATAAGCTCTTCTTGCAATCGCCTACTTAATTGTTTAATTGGAAACATGTCAAGTGGGCACAGGCACATATGGGGGTGTATGCATATTACTGTTCCTGAGTTTACTCGAGTGCTCCTATTTCTCTGTTAGGTTTTGATCTCACTCCTGTAAGAGCTATATTTCAATGAGAATCTTGTCACTAATCTTCCTTTGTTGGTCTGTTGGTCTGTTGGTCTGTTGTACACTGTGTACACTGTGTACACTAAATAATGACCCCCAAAGATTATCCACATCCTAATCTCAGGAATTTATGGATATGTTTCCTTACATGGCAACAGGGACTTTGCGAGGGTGATTAAATTGAGGATTTTAAGATGAGGAGATTATTTTGGATTAGCTGTCTGGGCAGTCAACTTCTGATGATTAGCAATGGCCCTTTTAAGAGAAATGCAGGAGTTAGAGAAAGCTACAGGACAACATGAGCAGAGGGAAAGAAAGTGATGTCATGATCCAAAACTAGTAGAGGTGGGGTGGGGATTGAGATTTGAAGATTTTAAGTAACTGGCTTTGAAACTAGAGGAAGGGCCATGAGTCAGGAATGCAGGTGACCTCAAGAAGCAGGAAAGAGCAACGATACAGATAACAAGATAACATACTGGAGCTTCCAAAAATAATACAGTCCTACTGATACCTTGATCTTAGCCCTGTAAGACCCATTTCAGATGTCTGATTTTCAGAACTGTAAGATAAGTTTGGGTTAAGTCATTAAATTTGTGATAATTTGCTATAATAGCAATTGTACACGAATACAGACCTTCTCAGACATGTGGCTATTTTGCTTTCCAGGGCATTGGGGTTCAGGTGTGGACTTGAGTTTACATTTAGGGTCATCAATGAGTGACAGAATGTGGTGTAGTGAGCAAGGCATCAGTCCAAGGCATTACAACTGGAGGAAGTTGCTTTGTATCTGGCTTCTGTGCATGTTCAGCTTCACGACGTAAGAGTAATCACTCCATGGGTTCCACTGTAACTTGTTCGCTTGATAATAAGAGAAACTCAACATCCTAACAAAGGGCCAATACTGGTCTTCCCCAGGGGATTTTGAAAGTTTTTGCTTCATAAGCAATTCCAAGAATGTGCCAATTACCAGGTTTTACCCTACATGTCTGATTTAGTCTCTCATGTGGTTTCTCAATCCTCAGGGAATGAAGCCACACACCAGTTTTCTCTTGGGATCCAAAAAACGCCCCAGACCTCATTTCATGTAGTGGTACATTACTTCTAGCAGGTCAGGAGAATTGAACCACTTGGAATTAGGATTGGAGAAGTAGTGTTTGTTTTAGATAGTAAAATAAATTACAATATTATGTAATGACAAAAGAATCAAAGCTGGGGAATAATGAATGTGAATAGAAATTCAGATCAATTGAATCAAGTAGAAATCGAGAAAAGACGAATTTTATTTATTTATTTATTTATTTATTTATTTATTTATTTATTTTTAAAGATTTTATTTATTCATGAGAAACAGAGAGAGACAGAGAGAGAGGCAGAGGGAGAAGCAGGCTCCACGCAGGGAGCCTGATGTGGGACTCGATCCTGGGTCTCCAGGATCATGCCCTGAGCCGAAGGCAGACGCTTAACCACTGAGCCACCCAGGGTCCCCAGCAAATTTCATTTAGAGTATTATATGACCTTCAAATCAGTGGAAACATTCTGGGGCAAAATATATACATTATATCCATATATCCATATATATAGTTATATTGATAATTAAATATTTAAATGAAAAACAATGGACCTACAGAATCAATACTAGAAAATTTAGGAGAATCATAAAATGCTCGAATGGAGAGAATCTTTCTAAGTGTGGTACAATGTTTAAAAACAATAAATGAAAAAAAATAAAAACTATAAATGAAAAGACTATGTTGGACTATATTTTTTAATAAAAAATCTATATGGCAAAGAAGTCACCATAATCACTGTCAAATGTATAAACAGTTTCTACATATCACTAAGAAAAAAAACAACAGCCTAACTGAAAAAATGGGCAATGGAAATGAAAATAGAGTTCATAATCTCAGTGCTAGGAATGGACCTTAAGATGCAAATAACTGAACAGACTCTAATAAATTAATGTTGGATTATAATGAAAATTATTTTTACCTATTAGATTGTCAATGATAAAAAGGTTTGGTAATACCTGTTTTGGCCTGTACATTGCCTTCTGATTCTCAGCATTTCTAATGGATGTCTAAATGTGAGCTACCAACAGATAGTAAACTAGGATTATTCATCTTTGTGTTTCTTGTGTTCGAGCCATTCTCTAATAAAAAACAAAATCAATTTACACCTAAAAAATGAATAAACTTAGCTAAACATCATGTTTCTGGGAATGCGTATTATACTTCATTGACTAAGGGTAGAACCATTTGGATACATTTATACGAAATTAATAAATAACTGAAAGAAGAGCTAGGCCAATTAAAACCCTCAGTCAAAAATGTAATTAACTCTACCAGCTATTCTGGAGCATTCCAGCTAATCAAGGCTTTACCATGCCTATCCTTTGTTTTTGAGAAGTATCCTATCAGATCACTTCAATGCAAAATGCGTTTTTTGTATTGTTCATCATTCTGACTTAAAGAGATTTTTTCTTTAGTGTAGAGATGATCTTCTACTAGTAATATGTTTTCAAAATTGTATATACTAGTCACAAAGATCAGCAAGGTATAACAGGTAAAAGTCACATAGCATAGCACACTATTTACAAATTTATTACAACACTGATTATGTACTTGCTTAAAGAAAATCTCCTTTCATGATCATTGAAATTCTAATAAATTGCACCAGTAAATCATATCCAAAATTCACAAGTATTAAAAATTTTTATATTTTGGCATGTCTGTATAACAGATTTTACATTTATATTACTGTGCATTAATATGGATATAAGTCTTGCTGCAACAAAATTTTGTGAGATGAGCATATATATAAAATAAGTAAGAATTTAGATTCTTGCCCATACACAAATGTCAGGAAATAAAAATATATAGATCATATATATAATATATAGGATCATATATCTTTTTCAATAATTTTCTCTGCTGTGGACATTTGTCTCAGTTAAAACTGAATGTATATTACAAAAATATAAAATGTTTGGGTTGTGGATTTCTATAATTTTAGTATACTTATAAAATATCCTTGTGATGTAAAGTCTCATCTTGGATTACTTAAAAATGTATACTTTTCTCTCTCAGACTTATTGGGAAAATCTTCAGATGTAATTAAAAATCAGCTAAAAGAATAATACGCTATTTTTTTTTTCGCTCTCTCTTTTGTATTTCACTGAAAGTAAACATAACCATAGTGACATGAAGGTTTGTAGTTATGCTCCTGGTTAGAAAAGAGAGTGAGAGAATATAAGAGAATATCCAGTATATTATGATCTCTTTCCAAAGATGCTGGCAATAACAGAAAGTGAATGAAAGAGTCTATTGTGTTAACACATATTCATTCGATCGGCAAACACTTGCATTAAATGCAAAGCACTTCTGTCATTGATATGCTTACCATTTTCTCCTAAATGACCTTGAAGTTTAATGAAATTCACATGAAAGATTTTACTGTGCCTGTTAAAAGAAAGCAGTTAAAAAGATTCAGATAGCTTTATAAAATTGAGTTTCATTTTGTGGAAAAAAAAAAAAAGTCCTCTGTTCTCATCTGTTGAGAAAGTAAACTGCTCCAACTCAAAGTAGTTTACAAGCAACTTTCATGGTCTTTGTTGTTACATGGCAGTGTCTGCTAGATTGACAAGTGGTGCAGTGGTCTTTGAGGACTGATTTCTAAGGATGTGAAGAGTATGAACTTCATTCTTCTTAAATACCTTCTTAAATGCAAGCTTCAAAACAAAGTCAACCATTGATCCAATCATTTAAAAAAGGAGGTCTCAGTGTCTGACAATGGAAAACACTACAAAGAAGTGTTTTACGTTAATCTAGTTTATTGTTTTCATTTGACAAAAATAGAGGTTCAGAGTTGTAGAACGATGAGAAGTGTGTATGTTCTGTTCAGCAAGGTAAGTCTACATATAGTCACTAGTGGTTCAGATAAAAGGAATCTTTAGAGTGCCATATGCTGACATTTAGAAAGAAATCTATTAAATCTATTAATATCTCAAACTTTCCACGAGCTTTCAGAACATTTGCAGACTCTTGATTTGTGACTTCCCTACATAGTATGAAAATATGATTTCTTTGGATTAGAAAAAGCTTGAGGCACAACAGCATACACAAAACAGTTTTTTATAGACTTTGCTGTCTGCCCCCTGGGGCATCTCCTCCTGGAGTACTGTTTCCAGTTGTGACTCCCATCAAGAAAGACCATTTTCTAACTAATAAGAATAATCACATTTATACGGAAAAAGAAAGAAAGCTGCAAATATAGACCTGAATTCTATATCTTATCCTATTCTGAAAATACAGAAGACATACAGAACATACAGAAAATAGTATGACAAATAAAGAAGATTGTGAACTAACATTAATCTGATACTACTTGTTTCACAACGCGGAAAACTCTTCCCATAGAATCTTCTTACGGGATTTATCTCCTTGTGTTAACAGAGGTGTGTAAACCCGTAAGACTGCTTCCGTTTCATAGTGCATAGTGTAGAAAATGCACAGAGTAATACTGTACAGACCATATTGGAGCTTCAGGCAAAGAAGACATTAGTGACACTGACCTGTCTGTATTTTAAATTTGGGCATTTGGTTCATTACAGTTTTGAATTAATCATTAAAAAAATATATATATATAGTATTTAATAGAAAAGATAGATAAATTGGACTAGATCAAAATGAAAACTTTTGTGTAGATAAGGACACTGAGTAAAAAGAAAATCCACAGAATGGGGGAAAATTTTGCAAATCAGTTATCTGTTAGGGGTTAATATCCAAAATTTATAAAGAACCCTTACAACAAAAGAAAAATGAAACAAACTACTCAATTCTTAAAGTGGGCAAGGACATTTCTTTAAAGAAGACATACAGATGATCAGAAGCACATGAAAAGATGCTCAACATAATCTTTTATGTTCCCTAATAATCATTAGGGAAATGATCAACATCAAAATCACAGTGATATATACTAGTTCCCAACCATTAGGATGCTGTTATTAAAAAAAGAAAAGAAAAGAAGGAGGGAAGGAAGGAAGGAAGAAAGGAAGGAAGGAAGGAAGGAAGGAAGGAAGGAAAACAAAATGTGTTGAACAAGATGTGGATCAATTGGAACTCATGCACTACTAGTGGGGATGCAAAATGGTTCAGCTGCTGTGGAAAATAGTATGATATTTCCTCAAAAAAATTAAACATAGAATTACTATAAATAATTCCATCTCTGAGTCTATATCCCTAAAAATCAAGAGCAGGGACTTGAACTAATATTTGTACGTCCCTGTCCATAGCAGCCTTATTCACAAAGGCCAAAAGGTGGAAGCAACCCAGTGTCCATTGAAGGATGAATAGATGTATACATACAACAGATTATTATTCAGTCATAAAAAGAAGGAAATTCTAACACATGCTACAACATGGGGGGACGACGAGGATATCCTGCTAAAAGAAACAAGCCAGTTGTGGGAGGACACATAATGCATGATTCCACATATGTGAGTTTTCTGGATTAGTCACATTGAGAGGGGCAGAGTGCTGTGGTTGTTGCCAGGCACCGAGGAAGGAGGGGATAGAGAGTCACTATTTAATGGTTACAGAGTTTCAGTTTTGAGATTCAAAAAGTTCTGGAGATGGTTGGTGGTGATGGTCACACAACAATGTGAATGTACCTAATGCCACTAAATGGTACACTTAACATCACCGAAATGGTCTATCTTATGTTATGTATAATTTACTACAACTTTTGAAATATGGCATTTAACTGTTATTTAAGTAAAGTATTGCTGTTTCCCCCACTTTAATTGTGCGTCTAAGAGGAGAGTTTCACTGGACTCACCTTCCTTCTGGCCCCAGATAGGGTTATTTTAGTGTCTGTTTTCTTCATAGAATACACAATAACATTTCCTTATCTGCTTCTCTTTCCTCTAAACTTCTGGTGTGTTCCCCTGTACAACAGGTTAAGTGGATTTTAGTTACTGGTTGAAAAAAGTCTATGGTGCGTTGGGGTAACGTGGATCCATTTGTGGTTTCCAGTTCTTCATTGAATTTTGATCTCTCTCCTCGCCTTTCATTCACAGTTGTCAAAATTTTAGTCTTAAAGATAATTTTAGCAGAACTAAATATTTAAAGTCACATTTGGAAAAGTACCCCAAAAGCTCTGAGAAATTTCACCTTTTGAAAAGATGTTTGGTTGGCTGTTGGCATGATTAATATTAGTCTGTTGGATCCCTGTATCAGTGAAGGAGAACATTTTGAGACTGGCTCTCTTTTTTTGGCAAAAACAAAAAAATATATCATTACATGTAAGGAAAGTAATGTTTAAATAATATTTTGACAAACACAATATTTCAAATGCTTCTGTGGTGCTATCAAAAAGAAAAATTAAATTACTTTTCAAAATATATAGACCCCTCTTTTTATGTTAAACATTCATGAATGGATCTATTTGTAAATTGTTTTTGAACATACAGGACTTTTAGGTGTCTTCCATGAAAAAAAAACGCAAAAATAAAAAAAAAACATCACCAACTCCCTGAATTCTAAAATCAGGAATATCATAAATGCTTAAAACTTCAGATTTCACTTCAGTTTAATGCCAAATTATTCCCAAATACAACATTTGCACAAAGCCAGAATATAAAATGCCGATTTGAAGACATGTGGAAATTTAGAGCATAAAGTTTCTCTTCTCACTGGGGGAGTCTTTTCATAGACCATGTATATACCTTTGAAACTGGATCTTTTGCACTGTAACCTCATCCTAACTGCCCATTTATCAACTGTCCTCTCTTAAAATTTCTGATCTTAACAGGTACTTTCCATATTCTATCATGTTCACAGACGCTTCTGAAATCAGAAGGTTCATATTCATTTTTCCTTTTTTAATAAGTGCTGCGGTAATATAATCGTTATCTCATAATAAATCATTGTATTTTACAAATTTCATTTAAATTAGCCTATTATTTCCTTACTCATATACTCTGTATTAACAGTAATATAAATTTTCCCCAAGGCATTCCAAGCTTTGTACAGAACACACTTAGAAGAGAGTTGAACATTTTTATTAATAAGAAAAAAAAATAAAAGCTTAAACAAAGAAAATCTCACAAGATTGACCAAGAAGAGAGTTGAACATTTTTATTAATAAGAAAAAAAATCAAAACATAAATAAAGGAAATCTCACAAGATTGACCAAGAATAAGGATTGATTCATTTACAATGTCGAAATGCTATAATTTTATCTTCTTTCTTTATGATTCTCTATTTCATTTTTGTTAATTCTTTTCAAAAATGGACTTCCCTCAAAATCAAGTTTGAATGAAGTATCTTATTTTTAAAGATATTGTTGGAGTTTTGAAAAAAATATCAGGGATTTCCATAATAATGATGTAAACAGGATTAAATAAGTTCTTTGCCTTTTTCAAGCTACCATGTCCCAACTGTACAGCACTCCAGCACCCAGACCAAGGCCCTCCTAAATTGTATCTATTTTTCTTTCATGTGTTTATTTAATAAGTATGTACTTGGTTGTGACTGGCACCATGCTAAGAGCTGAAGATAAATTCCTCTCCTGGAATATGTGGTCCAGAGCTAGAGAAAATGCGTCCATTAAATATCTCAGTTGCATGACATCCCAAGCTGTCCTGGGTACTCTGCTGGAGAAACAGAGGGACTCAGAACGAATCAAGGACTCCTGGAGTACTGTTTCTGGTTGTGATTCCCATCGAGAAAGACCATTCCAGAATCAGTTGAGGAAGTGTTTGTCATCCTTAGCATATGTGCTTGTGTGGAGCTGAAAGATGAGTAAGAATGACCTTAGGTGGATGGTTGGAGAAAATGGGTGTTACTACCAAGTAGAAGGAGCTGCACTGGCAAGGGTCCTGAGGAGGAAGGAAGAAACTCAGTAAGGAAGAACCAAATGAGGCTAGTGTGTGAGACAGGAAGAAAGGACGGAAGAAATGAGGGAGGATGAGGCTAGGGTCTGGACACCTTGACTCTAAGAATGACTATATTCACGAGCTCATATCCACAGGATTAAGTAGAGTCACACGTGGCACCCAGATAAAGAGAAATGACTCTGGCCTATCTGACAAATTAAATTTCTCAATGTGCAGAATTTCCATAACCTTAAATTTGCTAACAGCTAATCTACTGCTCTTCTTTTTACCCACATGAGATTTAATTGAAAAACTTGTCCAAAGACTCCATGACCTTTGCCCCAATGTCATCCTGAATACAATGATTAAAGATTCCAGAAGTAGGAAAAATGACTGAGACTAGGGGGGTTGGTGGGAAGTTGGGGAAGAAGCTATTTCCTTCTCAACTTTGACAAGTAAGGGGAGCATAGAAATATAAGCCTAGATAGTTGGATAGAGAATCTCCTTGTAATGTGCAAATGTATGTCAAAGATCAGTGTATTATTTAAAATTTAAGATTAACAATAATCATAAATGCTGAAGAATTTGAAAAGTGAGAGATGCCACATGTGAAATATTAGGAATGCTCTCTTAAAGTGATTTTTGGTAGTCACTTGAAACATGTAAATATTTTAGTATCAGCCCTGAGTACTCAAAAATCACAATGCTTATGTATTTTTGCCACAAAATAATCTTTTTTATACTGGAGCCTCAGATTCTATATCTGTAACCTAGCTGATCAAATAGTATAGTGAGTCAGGCTAGATGTTGTTAATGTGTACGCATACGCATACATATGTTTACACACACACACACACACACACATAGATCACTGGTTCCAAATTACAAGTAGGATTCTGGAAAAGGAGTGGTGCCGTTGATTTGCCAACACACATTCGCAAATTAAAAACAAACTGGACTAGAATTTTTCACCAAATAACATAACGACTCAGTTTACCTTTCATGCAAAAAAAAAAAAAAAAAGACAAGTGAACATCTTCCTTTGTGGAAGTGAGGATATTTGATCTGTTTTCACTCTCGTGTTTGATGTAGTGCTATCAGTGATGACACAAGCAACCCACAGTCTAAGCAAACCTCCATAAATTCTGGATCTTCAGCAGAAACAGAAGAACAAGTTTTCTGAGGACTGCTGCTGATGCTCTGGCCAGAAACGATGGGTTCTGATCCTTTTCACTCCTCCTATTCCCCACCTGCTTCTTTCTATGCCACCCTCGACCACCTCACTGGCTTCCTTCTTTCCTTGTTGGGTTATTTCATCTCCTTTCTCCCTTTCTATACTTTCCTGTTTTTTTTTTCTTTTTCTTGCTCACAAGAAATTGAAGAACATTTTCAAAGAAATATAACCAATCCAATACAGTTATATCTATTTTTATACTCAATATAAACCAATGGGTTTTTTAGTATTCCTCAAAATACCTCTTAAAACATTTTCTTTGATCTCTATGCAGCATTTACTATTATATTCCCTCTGATTCAGTGATTCTTAACAAATAAAAAGGTTACCCACCCCTTCTATGTTTCTGTAATTTTAATTCACCCCACATATATTTTTTGAAATTCTTTGAATCATGCCTTATGCTGTGGGTGCAAACATAAACACAAGCTTTGAAACATGAATTTCATACAAAGTAGACATTTTACAAAGTCAATAATTCACTGTGATGATTCATATGGATTCCTGGTTTAATCTTTACTCCATCCAATATCTTGGGCTAGGATATTTGATGAATCTAGAATCAACATCTTTCTTGGCACCAAATGTGTGTCGTCCTAGTGATAGTGAACATGACCACTCACAGTGGACAGCAGCTCACGGTGAACATTTGTACTTTTGGACATCAGAGAATAGAAGCATATTGGAGGCAAGTATATGTGGAAAGGGTAAGAAGAAGGTGTACCTGGGAACAGTTGTATTTCCTGGACAAAATTTTGAAACAATAAAGCCTTTTTAATTGTTGTTCAGAGTATTTTTTTTTTTAAGATATATACCCAGAAGTTGCATGCAAAGCTCAACTGAAGAATCAATGTCAGGTAAGTGTTCTCTATATTTGAAGCTGGCTATCTCTGGAGCAGGAGAGAATTCTGGATAAACACAAATGCTTGCAAAATCCTGGGTTTAAAACTATAGGTGGTCTTTCAAGATGTGAATACAAATTTTAACTACCTTATTGGCACAGATGCCATCAGAAACCCACACACCATCATGTCCATGGCTCAGATGACCAATGAGCCACTTGCCTGCGTTGGGGGGATTATCTCAAGATTTTTCCATTCAGTAGCAAGGTCTTAAATTCAACTATGGGTGGCTCTTTTTCTCAGTAGTAAGACAGTGCTTCCAGAACAAGCGAAGTTAGGTTTGTGTATATTGACACTTCTCTTTTATCCTCTTTGAAATGACAAGTGTGCTCTACAGATGGAGCAAGAGAACATCACGCTGAGATGAAGCATGATTTTTTTTTTTCCCCCAGTTTCTCCCATTTCAGGACCTCACCTGTGCCTTGTCCCCTGGAGGGCTTACTCCAGATGTCAATGAAAGTGTAAAGTAGGTACGTAGAATGTCAGCTTTTAAAGCAGTACTTGTACACTTAACAGGGAATTTCTGAGAACAGATCTAAAACATTAAGGAATGGATATCTAATATATACATTTCAGAGAAATTGGAAGAAAAGAAAGAAAAAAATTAAGTTCCTACCATAAGAGATAATGGTAAGCACTCTAGTGTCACAATGTTTCTATACCTGGAGTCCCAGTTTAAAAAAAAAAAAAAAAAAAAAGCTCAAGACTGTTAGGACTTTGGAGGACACGTTGCTAAAGAGAGAAACCGTATTTCCAAATCTAAGCGGTGAGATTTGCTTTCTAGCTTGGGATGGAGCTTAGTTTACTGGCTGTGTTTCTTTATGCATCTCTATTCTAGAAGTATTTTCTTTTGATTTTTCCCCCCTTCCCTGCCTAAAATCATGAAGCCTTAAAAAAAAAAAAAAAAAAAAAAAAAAAAGACCAAAAAACCCCAAACCAAACCCAAACCAAAAATCCCCAGCAAGGTTTACCTACTAATGGGAAGCCTGGAAGGGGTTTGCGTTGGAGAAGCTTCTCCGAAGTAGGGTTGGGAAGACGCGAGAGAAGAGCGGTTCCGCTGAACGAGAACCGAGCCCTTGGCTGCCCGGCGTCCAGGCTGCCTGGGGCGAGGAGGGCGGCCGGCTTTAAGGTCACGCATGTCTCCTGCAGGTCCGGGCGCCGGGTAGGCTGTCACCCAGGGACGGTGGCACCGGCGGCCAGGCGACGCTGGGCAGCTCATGTGGGGCGAACCGTGGCAGCGGAGACACGGGCGCCCCGGAGCTCGGAGGTGGATGCGGGGCCCTGGTGCGCTTTCCCCGCGGCGCCCGGAGGCTGCGGTCCGGACGCACCTACTTCCTCTCCCGTAAGGGCTGAGCTCGCCCGGGGGCTGCGCTGGGTGCTGCGCCGGGTGCTGCGCCGGGTGCTGCACGGGGCTGCGCTGGGTGCTGCACGGGACGCTGCACGGGGCTGCGCTGGGCGCTGCACGGGGCTGCACGGAGCTGCGCTGGGTGCTGCACGGGGCTGCACGGGGCTGCGCTGGGTGCTGCACGGGGCTGCACGGGGCTGCACGGGGCTGCGCTGGGTGCTGCACGGGGCTGCACGGGGCTGCGCCGGGTGCTGCACGGGGCTGCACGGGGGAGACGACGGCCGGCCGGTGGGGAAGCCTAACTGCGTAGCGCTTCCACCAGCATTTAAAAAAAAAAAAATCACTGGGTGATGTGCCATATGTTCGCAAATTGAACTCTAATAAAGAAATAAGTAACAATAAATAAAGGAAAGGAGAGACTAAAACACAGAATACAGCCGGCTGGCGTCCTCCCTGGCGAAGGGCGGCGGGGCCGGGGCCGCGGGAGCCCCTCGGCTGCGGGGCGCACGGCTCCCCCTCCGGCCCGGAGGTCGCGGCGCCCCGGCCGCCCGCCCGCCCGCCCGCCCCGGCGCCCCCGCCCGGCTCCTCGGGGCGCTCGCCGAGGTCCCCGCGCCCCCGGCCGGGCCCGCAGCCCCGCCTCGCTGCAGCCGGCCCCGCAGACCGCGGGCGGCGGAGGGGGGAGGAGGGCGGGGAGGGGGAGGGGAGGAGGGAGGAGGGAGGAGCGCGGCGCGAGGAGGAGGAAATAAATAAATAAAACAATAAGCTCGGCGCCAATAAGAGCGAGGGAGCGAGGGCGCCGCGAGCCCGCCGAGCCCCGCCGCCTCCGAGCGGCTCCGCGGCGCGTGTGCGCTGGGACCCGAGCTGCAAAGTTCAAACTAAACGTGTTGCTCCCGCCGGCCGCCGAGGCCGCGGACCCGCCGCCCAGCCCCGGGCCACCCCCGCGCCCGCGCCCGCGCCCGCGCCGCCCTCGGCCGCCGCAGCAGGTAGGTGCCCCCGCGCCCCCGCGCCCCCGCGCCCCGCTGGCCGCCCGCTCCTGCCGCCCCGGGAGCGCTCCGCGGCCGCCAAACTTTGGCTCCGCCGCGCCCTCGCCGCCCCGGCCGGCCCCGCGGGCAGCGCTTGCTGGGGTGCGGGGGGGCGGGGGGCGCGGACGAGCGCCGGCTGCAGGCTGGAGGCCGGGGCTCCTTCCCTCCGGGGCTGATCTCCGCGTCCCCGGGCGAGCCGCCGCTGCTGCCCTGCGGGGGTGCCCTTCGCTGCGGGGGGCTCCCCGGGGGCCCTGGTGCGCGGCAGGACGTGCAAGTTTGCAGCCAGAGGTGGATGCACCGCGGGCAAGTTTGCAGCCGCTCGACTCCCAGGGAGGAGTAACCCTTTCTGTGCAGCAGCGGGAGGGGAGCGGCGGCGGCGGCGGCGGCGGGGACCGCGGCCTGGCCGGCGGCGGCGGCTGCGTGTGGTCCCGTCCCGTCCCGTCCGTGACTCGGCGCAGGAGGCGCAGCGCGGCCGCCGGGCCCCGGAGCGCGACCCCGGAGCCGCCCGCGGAGATGCTCGGGGCGCCCCGGCTCGGCGACCCGCATCCCGACTGGCTTGCTTTTCCTCCCCGCTGTCTCTATGCTCCGCTGACGGACGCGCCTTCAAGATCTTCTTAAAACTTTTGTGCGTGTGGGATTTTCCCGTGTGGCTTGGGGGGGGGGGGGAGGGAGGACGACGGCAGGACCCCCGCCCCCCAGGGTCCGAGTCGGAGCCCCGCGGTCGGGGTCGGGGTCGCGGCGGCGCGCGGAGCCCCAGCGCCTGCTCGCCTGCTCGCCTGCTCCTCTGCGCGCTGCCAGCCACTGGGAAGCGTCTCCTCCGCCTCGCTGTTTGAGGGACGATCGCGGATTCCTACTAATCTGTGTCAACGGTCCTTATTACCCTGGCTGTGGCCCTGCAGTCAGGGGAGAGCTCTGAGCGAAACGGGAATCCAGAAGTCGCAGTAAGTTTCTGGAGCAGCGTGCTAGAGCCTCCCGAAGCCACCTGCTGAATTAGTTCCTATTACTTTGGAGAGGTTTCCACTGGGCGCGGGAGATGGAGGCATATCCAGCAGATGGAGCAGTGGAAAACTGTGCTGGAACCTATCTAGCTCTCGTTTATCCCGATTCAATCACGATGATACCAAAAAAAAAAAAAAAAAAAAAAAGTATAGGGAGCTCATTTTAGGAGAGATACTGGATTTCCTGTCATATATATATATATATATATTTTTTTTTTTTAAGAGCATGCCTATGGAAATACAGTGTGAGTCTATTTGTAGAAACCTCAGTGCTTTAAGGTTTTTTTCCCTTCTTCTTCCATAGCATTTTGGAGGAAAAAAAAATAGTTTCTGGTACAGATGAGACTTGAATATGATTAATTTGTGTCAGAAATGTCAGTCGGTCCTTTGGAAATGATGCGTTCTGCTATAATATCTGATTATTGTGTTATGGTTGAAAAGATTACGCACACTGGCATTTGGAAGTGAGCAAACATCAATTTGAGTACTTTTTAGTAGTTTGAATGAGACTGGGTTTGCATTTTACATAGAAGATGGGGGGGGGGATATGGTTATTTCTGGGAGTGACTTGCTGTAGCTGAGACTGAATGGGAAAAGTTGATACAACTTTTTAGTGATTCTGATGAATTGCTCATCGTCCTTCCCAATAAGGAAGGGGTGGATTTTGGAATTTCTGTTACCTGAACACGTGAAGCATACATTTGGGTAGAAAGGCAAAAATCTTCAAAAGCTACCTGTATTTGTACACCGGGAATTGTGGCAACAGTAATAATGTGGAGGGATAATCTGCCTTTGCACATAAACACGTTACAGTCATTTATGTATCTGACAGTGGAACTTTAAAGCAGAGAAAAATAGGCTGCCCATTTTACAGACAAAGCTGCAAAGGCTTACCTAAATTCAATTTTTAGTTGCACTATTTCAGAGAGGAGCTGGTTCTTGAATTTATTCTGCTCATCTACAGTCTCTGTTCTTTCACCGTAAATTGCTGTAGATCTTACGGTGGGATAGAACTCTGCTTAACTAGTCTGGAGAAACCCAGTTAGGTCTCATTTTAATATTATTATTTAGCAATTTAAAATTACAACTACATATTGGACATTTTAAGGAACTTTGGGACAGATAGGATGCTTCTGGAAGAGGTAGTACCAGGAATCATTCTAACAAAACATGCTTTCTGTTGAGTGCACATGTTTATAACCTGTATGTGATTATTTTCTAAGTCATCAGGTCATGTCTTTAGAAAAGTACTTAATTGTGCTTCCTGAAAGAAACTTCATTTCCTTTACATTCACATAGTATTCAGGAAAGCTTCAACTCCCCCAAGTAAAATAATATAATTACCTTTCAGGAGGAACTGATCTTATCCTGCCTGTTGCCACACAGATGACATTATTGCAGATTTAGAAAAATATTACATTCCATAACCCTTCACACATGCAAAAACCAAAGGATTTCAGTGTAAAATGCTGAAAGTTTTAGGTGATGGTCAAATGTTTAAAAATATAAGAGCCAGACGTTTACTGACTTCTTCTTACTATTCCACGTATTGAATTCCTCGTGCATAACTCTTATTGACAATTTAAAGTCAGCTAGGAACAGCAATGTACTTTTAGTAAAATAGGTTAGAAGTGGGTATAGTATGGTCATTGCTTACATGATATATACATTTCCAAAGAAAACCAAGTGTATTTATGTTTTTTTTTTTTCTGTAAACTCCATCTATTCATATCTATATAGTCATTATAGGAAAATCTATATAGTCATATATAGATAAATTGTATTTTGGAACTTGAGAAAAAGTACTCAAGACTCTCTGCATACATTAGTGAACTTCTTCAGTTAAGTTTATCTGGTCAGCAAGATCGTGTAACACACTCTCCTGAAGTTGAGTTTAAGGGGGATACCTTGGCTCGAGAGATAGCATTTGGACTCTTGATAATGACAGTGGTAGTGTGCTGTATTGCTGGACTTGGGAAAATACTTTAATCACTAACTTTTTAATTCTTATTTTATAAATGGCAGGATCAACGTTAGGTTCTTTAAAAGGATCAACTAAATAGTGTGTCTATTTTTAACCCAAGCTTTATGGTAATAGTTGAAGGTTGGCAATCACCAAGTGCTTGTACTGGTTGTTACCGTATTTTAATCCACGTTTTGTCTGATTTATACCTTCATTCCATTTCTCCAGGACTTAGTTTTGTTGTAGCTATACCGGGTAGTGTTCTTCCAACAGTACAAATAAAATACAGCAATTAGGTTTCACTTAAATATACTTTAACTAAATTAAGCTTTCAAACACATACAGAGGGAATGAGAGTTTGTGAGGATGCTGTATTGTTTTTTTTCTCCATTAAATTATCTTCTGAGAGGTATAATAGGTTTATCAGTCGGTGAAGATCAAACGCAAGATGAAACCTTTTTATCCTTTAATTTCTATCTTGTCACCAGCCTGTTTGACTTCACTTGTAATGTAAAGTATGATTGAATATGATTTTCACTTAAAATCCCTAGAAAATGCATATATATTTGAAGCTGGGTTTCATAGGAGGTATCATTAGTTCTAAATTAGAAGGAAGAGTTTTAAGGAGTCTAAGAATAAACAGTTCTAAGAAAAAAGAATTACTCTGAATAAGCACAGAAGTTACAGATTTATCTTGAAATTTAAGTCTGAGCAGAAATGATGATCTCAAAATGGATTTTGAATGATACTTCCAACTTTGACTATTACTTTCATTTAATGGTGTCAATGATGTCTTGGGTGCAAATACATTTATATTTAAGGGATCTTTATTTCAATCAACACTTGTTTTTCTAACGTGAGTATAATACTTCTCTTATAGTATTGATATTTAGGGATAGATTTTGTTTCATAGGTTATCTAAAAGTCTTTTTTTACTTCGGATCATTTCCTCTATGTGATTGTGTAGGGCATAACTAGTTTTGCCCTATGGCTTTAGAGATATTTGGTCATAGAAGTATGTTTGGGTAAGCTTTCTTACTCTTCACTCAACTACCATAAAACTTGAGATTAGTCTCTCAAGTAAAGCACATTATATAGACTATTTATAATGTTAATTAAAGATTCAAACTGTTGGATAAGAAAAATGCAGGTATTTCTTTGTCGTGGTGGAAAACTATCTCCCACTTTTTTATAAGACCAATATTTAGAAGCTTTATGAAAAAGGTGGATGGATTGAAAATTGGTCTCAAAGCAGTAAAAGATTAAGGATTTAAAAAAAAATAAAAAAATAAAAGATTAGGGATATAGCTGAGTCATTTATGAATTATTACAACAAGCATATCGTTCTCGTTCTACTTACTTTTTCAAGAGGTAGGAGATTTGAAAAGATGGAGCGAGGCATAATTAGAAGATAAAGAGCATAATGGTGAAAGAATTCACTACCTGATATTATTAGAAGATAACAGTATTTATATTTTGATAGAATTTGTTAGGATAGCTCTATGATTTTGATAATTTACAGTGCCCCCATGCCCAAAATGATTGTTTTCTGTTTTCTATTATGAATATTTTATGATTTTGAATTTTTTTTTTAAGATTTTATTTATTCATTCATGAGAGACACAGAGAGAGAGAGAGGCAGAGACACAGGTAGAGGGAGAAGCAGGCTCCATGCAGGGAGCCCGATGTAGGACTCGATCCTGGGACTCCAGGGTCACGCCCTGGCTGAAGGCAGGCGCTAAACCGTTGAGCCACCCAGGGATCCCCCATTTTAAGATTTTGAAGTAATTGATCAGTTCCAGAACTTTGACCAAAACTAAAGGCAGCTATTATACTTTTGGCAAATTCAAAGACCGAGTAACAGTATTAAAAAAACAAAAAACAAAAACCCAAACTCTTCAGATTGGCATTAGTTTATGCATATCTCAAAAATCTGCATTATTACCACTTTGCTAGTAATTTTAATAAGAATATGAGTCATATTACAGTTCTGTTCAACTTTCCATATTTAGTAACATTCAGGATGTTTAGGAATCTGCTGGTCTTTCACTGGACTTTTGTGGTAAATATTGATCATCATTATTGTATGACCATGATTTGATGCTAACATCAGATTTAGAACATTCTCATGCAAAATAAACAATCGGAAAACAAGTTCTGAGTCTGTAGAATTCACTTCACTGGTTCCCTGGGGCAAGTGAGAACAGAAAACATGCATTCCCGCTGCAGTTACACGAGGGTGGGAGCAAGGTGAGTAAGGAGATCTGCTTACAACCATGGCTGTTTGCTCTCCTGTCTAGAGAACAACTTAGTTAAATAAACTTGATTTTTACCTTTTTTATACCTAAGTACTATATTTAATGAGAACTAATTATGGTTACAAATATCAGTTCATCAGTAGATTGCATCAATACTTAATATTTTTTTGCTTTATAGTCCAATCAGTTATTCATTAAATGTTAATTAAAGCAGAGATTTATTCACATTACCTTTTAAAAATGAAAAGTATTTTGGCAGTTACATGGTAATATCACCATGGACTGGTTTTGAATAGGTATATACTGAAGCTAAAGTAGAAGTTGTTAATGCAGTTTTCAGGGATTAGTTCTATTATTTGGAAGATAAATATATCTAGGTTTAAGCTGTGATTATATACAAAATTAACAGCAGCATAAACAAACACACCTATATTTCAGCAAATATGACAACTGGAAATGATAAATGGGCCTCCGTGTGTGTGTGTGTGTGTGTGTGTTTTAATTTTTGTGTTAATTAGTATGTGCTATCAGTAGAGTAGGATATCCTGAAAGGATAATGGTATCCTATTGAACATAGATTTTAGAAGTTAAGTCATTATATTATTGAAAAATAAATATATCAATTTACTTTCCATTCCTTACCTTTTTTTCCCCCCTGGAAAGTACTTACCTAAATTTAGAGAGTAGCTTGATAAAAAATATTTAAAGGATAAGCATCAAATTAAATACTCTATAAATATTAGGATCCCTTTTTATCTGTTCTATCATATATAATGTGTGGGTATATATATATATATATATATATGATAATAGATCAGTATACTGTTTTGTTTTACTTTATATACACACAATATTTATATACTCTCTATATATTCATTTAAATAGGTATATGACAATCTAAGAGCTTAACAACTGGAGAATATTTGTTTTGTGATAGGGTGTATCGTAATTTCTTTCCTTGTTGTCTTACACATTTGTTATCTTGTTTTAATATTATGTGATATATAGAGATTTCTTATATAAAATGAGTTTGTTCAATGTTCAAATTACATACAGTAAAATACCTTGCACTCTTATGTGTGATACATGTAGATACTGAGTTTCAAAAATACTGAAATTACATTTTGTCTGTATCACTATTTATACTGATGGTCTTTGGTAAAAGACAGATCTAAGAACTGTTTATCATTATGAAGTTCCTTATTCATATGTTTCACAATACTGTTACATACAACTTAATGTTTGCTTATTAAATTAAGAGCAGAGTTGATAATATTTTAGCTATTGCCAACTTCATTTTCCTTTGACTCGAAAATACATTAAAATCACTGAAAGTATTAACAGCTTGAAAATGTATTTTTTCTAGAGTTAATTGTATAAATATAATTTGCTACTCATTTCTTCAAAATTGTATTGGTAACTATGGGATTAAACACTAAGTTTATTAATTTTAATATAGTTATAGGCCAGTGAGATTTCTTTTCTGCCTATAGTCTGCATCTTTTAGAAATCTAGTAAAAATGTTTTAATTAAAATAATGCCCCTTGTTAATAAACTTGTGAGGCATTTTACACTTTTTAAGATTTTGCATCTAAAACAGCTAACAGTAATTGATTTAAATAAATAAATACATTTTAATGGTTGGTTTAATAGTTAAAAATAAATTTCGGTTAATGAAAAGTTTCTGTGATTACTTAGATCAAATGCTATAAAAATAGGAATCTCAGGATTTGGAAATCCCATAAATTTTGAAGGAAAATTATCTTCATATAATTAAGTACAGAAACAACACTAATAACAGTCTTAAGTTTTCAAAATCTTGGTATTGGTTTTGGTAAGATTTGCATCCAAATTTGCACCCATGGTAGTAATATTTACATAGAATCATTTATAACTTTATTTTTCTAAACATGTTTAAAACAATATTGAATTTTGTGATATTAGTAATTTCCAAATTTGCTTTAAAATTTGAATTTTGTGATATTAGTAATTTCCAAATTTGCTTTAAAATTTGAAGATGCTTTAAAATTTGAACTTAACAAAAACCCCTTTTTTATTGATACATTTAAATAAAAGTGTGCAAGTACCAGTAGTCCAAATGAAACAAATTATTATCATGATCATTTTTTTCAGTGAAAAATGAAAGAAATATGAGATTACAAAGTATCTTTGAAACAGACTTTACCCTCAAATCAGCTTCGCTATCAATTGTACATAAATAAGATTATCTGCCTAATGCTCTATTTAATATTTAAATGTTTGACATAAGGATTTATGTAAAATCTAAATATGATGACCTGATGATAAAATTCTTTGCCTTTTCCTGTTTCTGGAGCTCGGTTTAGTTCATTTTATTGGAATCACCTAGTTATTAACACTTTATATACACAAAATTGCTAAATTTTTGCAATGCTTCTAATTTCTCTAGGATAGTCATTCACAACCCCAGTGAAATCGCGGAAAGGCAATTTTTAAATCGTGTAACAAATCCAGAGCTAACACCATTAATGGACAATGGTTTTCCTGATTATGGAATGTCATGTAAAATTTATACATGACATAACTACTTACAAATTATTTCTGATTTTCTAAGCAGTCGTATCTTGACAGTTTCTGCCATTAAATATCTTTCAACCGCAGCACGATTTTAGGAGCTGCATATTATTTCATTATTTGGATTTAATAGAAGTTATTCTATTAAAATAGAATATAGAACTAAAATAGAATATAGAAATAGAATATAGAATATTTTATTCTATTAATTTAATAGAAGTTATTCTATTAAAATAGAATATAGAATTCAAAAGTTGTGTTTTTTTTACCATTTTCATAATGAAAATAAAGCTAAGTGAACAGTGTAAATGCACATCGTGTCTTTGTTCACATATGAAAAGCTTTGAGATGAATTCTCAAAATTGAAATTACTACATTAGAGGGTATGCCTAGATGTTTTTTATTTTAAGTATAATTAATATTTAGCTATAGCTTTCATAAAACCATGTTCTTAAATATTTGGAACTACCACAGTGTTGGTGTTGGCTCTTAAGTGAATTATTACTTGAAAAATAATAATTTTGATACGTTATGTTCATAGACATAAACCTGAATGCTGCCAGTATCTGAGATGTGATTTTCATTCAAAAGTGTTCTCTTGAGTAGGTTCTTTAATAACTCTTAGCTTCAATTTCCTCATCTGTAAACCTAGGAGTTTGTAATTATGCTTAATTGAACATGGTCACCACTGACGGTTTATTATTCTAACCCTGCTTCTGATTTTGGAAAAAAATAGTGTAGGAATATAAAGAAGTCTATATGTCCATGATTTAATGCATTAACTCACTTACTGCAAGATATTTTTTCTCAGTTATCATACAGTAATATTTAAAAATAGAGCCAGTTATTTGGACTGAAGCTTAAATTAGCCTGAAAATTAACATTCTTTCTACTTTCCTCAGGTAAATAATTTCATAGCTGACTGCTTAATATTTTGGAATATAGGCACATCTATAGTGGAATACATACTGACAGTTAACTCCCCATGTTATTTCTTTTTGTACATGTGTGTGTCCTTGTATATTCCCATATGTATAGTAATTCTTGCACAAACTTGCACAAATTATATTAGTGAATATCATAGGCCAATATTCACATTCACTTTTTTTTTTAAGATTTTATTTATTTATTCATGAGAGACACAGAGAGAGAGAGAGAGGCAGAGACACAGGTAGAGGGAGAAGCAGGGTCCATGCAGGGAGCCCCATGCGGGACTCGATCCCAGGTCTCTAGGATCACACCCTGGGCTGAAGGCAGGCGCTAAACCGCTGAGCCACCTGGGCTGCCCCTCACATTCACTTTTGACTCATGTAAATAGGTTTTAAAATATGTAAATATTTGGCACCATTTTGTCACTTCATTTTTAAAATATTTTTTCCCAGCCACTTTAAGTTTAAAAAAAAAAATGCTTTCATTATATTTGGATATTTCACTAGATTAAGTAAAGTTTAAAATTACTTACTACATGCTATTTAATGGATTTATGAATTGGGTTTGCCCACATTCATTGTCTAAGTCCAATTTCTTTGGAGCCCGACCTGAACCTGATTATCCAGTGCCATGGTCTCAAAAATAATGTTTCTTCTTTTGGTGCCTGTCTTCCTTGTGATCTGTGAAAGTGCTCTGTCTCTCCAGAGGATTTTGTTTGTTTGTTTGTTTGTTTTTTTTTGATTCTGCTTTTAAAAGATATATACAAATATTTAGTAAATATAATTTGCAACTATATTTGGGTCTGTATGGGGATAGTATTTTCTCATGCTCATGCAAACTACTCTGTAGTGCTTCCTAGGTCCTGCTGTTGAGCACTCCGGTCCTCTAAACCAGAGTGCGTGCGTGCGTGTGTAGGAGTGTATCTGAGTGCAGGTAACCTCTCAGACAACTGACACTTAGACAAGTCACACAATTTTTGCCGGTTACCATACCAACTCTCCCATTCTACCTCCAAGCACACAGTCCCCACAGTAATCATAATGACAAAGATTGTTGATCTCTGTCATCCTGAGTTTGACCCTGTACAGCAGAGCTTCTGGGGTAGAGCCTGCTGCTGGATCAGATTGTACGTAAAGTATCAAACAGGAAACCAGCATTTTCTAATGAACTGCAATCAAACAGCATTTCAGAAAATGTATACTTTATATCGGTTGCATAACTTCGTGTAGATAGAAATCAGAGGAAAACCTTCAGCAGCAAATTTCTAATCAATCGCGGTGCAATAACTGACGGTCTGCTGTTTTCTTAAAAGCCAGGAAGCAGTGAAAAGTTTCCGGGGTGTATGCTTGAAGCCTAAGGTAAGAGCGGATGGGAAGGTTAGAGACAATCCTGGGCTCCTGTGATGTTCTCGGCTAGTCTAGTCAGTTTTGCTTCTGTTCTTTCCTTGTCATTTCCAGGATTTTTTTTTTTTTTCTTTACCTGAATACTTGGTCTTTCGTTAACTAGAGAGCCCTAGAGGCTGCAGGATTGCATAAATTCCAATTAGGCCAAAGTGATCATCAGGGCCATTCCCTTTGAGTCTACTGCCTTGTACAGACTACCTCATTTCAAGAAAAATAAACATGTATGATAGCAGGTTACTTTGTAAATTAACTGATCAAGGCTTGAATGCCTTCCATTCATTTCCTCCTAAACAGCCTCAAACGTTTTGTGTGTTCTTCCCAGAAAATGCCACAGAAAGCTGGTTCTGCAAAACTCTAAGCAAATATCTTTCTTTCTTTTAACCCCTGTGCTTCCCTTTTCTGGAAGTGAATGCATTTTATTTCTTATCCCGCTAAAATAAAATCACCTAATAGTGTTACAGTTATTTATATTTAAGTATCCAAGGGCTTCCTGCAATTTGTTCTTTTGTCTCTTGAGGCCTTTTTGCAGAGGGGAGGTTTTGTCTCCGGGCCATCAGCTCCACTGTCTCTAACGCCCAACATCTAGCTGACCCAAACCCTTCCTTTTCTTGCAGAAGATGGGTCCCTTTGTCCCTCCCTTCCTGTTTTTCTGATTCCCCCACCCTCTCCTACACTTGGGCTGAAATGCTGAAGTCTCTCCCTTCTAGTCCCTTGTTTGAGATTGCATTCCCATCCCCGCATGGTACCCACAGCATTTCATTCTGATCAACCGTATTATCCTTTTGAGTAAGCACCTTGCTGAATATGATCTTGAGAATTTAAAAAAGAAATCTGTCTCAGCGTTAGACCTAAGGAGGAAACCAAATACCATTCACAGAATTAGGGATTTGGGGCAAATTACAAGATGTTTGTGAGCGTCTTTCTATATGGTTTGAAGACTGCAGTGGTTATTTAAAACTTCATGGTGTGGAAAGTTGTTAAAATTGGTTTTGCGGAGGTTGAGAGATATACAAGAAAAGATTATCAATAAGATCAATAAGAAAACATACGCTTTTATATTCAGTGTCTTTTTTATTCTCATCATCATGCAGCATAATAATTTATTTGCATATCATTAAGTGTATGTCATATTAAATGAACCATTCTTTTACTTGTCAGTAACATGAAGCTTCTTTCTCTTCGCCAGCATTGTTTGATCAACTGTACGTTTTCACACATCTTGTCATTGAGTCTCTTTAGACTTATCTTGCCTCAGAGCCAGTTCAAAACTTTAAAAAAGGGAAACAGCTTGCTCGAGATCCAGCCAGTCAACCAAATTTTAAAAGGCAAAGTTATTTTCCCGAAGCCCAGCATCCATGTGTTTTTGACATTTTTCTTCAGGTGTTCACCCAGATTTCGCTACCTTGTTTGAGTTCACTGGGAAGTCAGTCACAAGAAATTCTTGATTGCATCCTTGGGAGATGCAGGAGCCCTCCCTGCTTTGAAGGGGATCAAAGCACCGTAAGAGGTACTGACAAGGGAGGGTGACTTTATTCGTTTCCCAAGGCTGTCGTAACAAATTGCCACAAACTGGTGGCTCCAGAGAACAAAAG
Organism: Canis lupus dingo; assembly: GCF_003254725.2. Taxonomy (NCBI): domain Eukaryota; kingdom Metazoa; phylum Chordata; class Mammalia; order Carnivora; family Canidae; genus Canis; species Canis lupus. The sequence goes on along the minus strand of NC_064258.1, from coordinate 51,085,304 downwards.
CTGTTCGCTCCCAGTTCTGGAGGCCAGAAGTCTGAAACCAGGGTGTTGGCAGTGTGGATTCTTTGTGGAGGCTCTGAGGGACGGTCAGGTCACGACTCTGGGCCTGCTTCTGGCGTGGCTGGAAGTCCTCGATGGGCCTTGTGTTGTGGCTGCGTGGCTGCCTTCTGCCTTCTGCCTCCTACGTCCTATGACCTTCCCCCTGGGTTGGTTTCCTTCCCTGCGTCTGCACGGGCCAACCGGCCCTCTCCTTACTCTCAGGAGGATACCAGGCTTTGGATTTAGTGCTCATCCTAAATCCAAGATGATCTCATTTCTAGATCCTTGACTTCCCTGCATCAGCACAATCCCTTCTTCCAAATCAGGTCACATTCAGAGGTTCTGCAGGTTAAGAATTAGGCATAGCCAGGGATGCTACTCCACCTACAACGGAAAATGGGCGACTTTGGTAGAATTTACGTGGTTAAATTTGGACAGGTCATTTAGACTGTGTCACCTACAGAAACTCTCTATAGGTGGTATAGAATGTAAATAGGGTGGTTGGCAGGATTGCTAAATCTTTGCCAGAGAAAGGAGGTATAATGTAGAAACTGAGACGCAGAATGAATCGAAGAACCCACCTAACTGGTAAGAACCTCTAACACGATTCGGAGAATCTAGCAGTAGACACAGAATCTAGCAAGGAGGAAGATAAATGTTCCTGAGAGAAGTTGTGCCAGTGGCACCTCTGGTGGGAATTCTGACCTCGAACTATTGGGTTAAGAACTTCTCACAGCCATTTCTAATATTAGGAGTTTCCTTTCTCCAATTATTCTACATATTAAGTGGAAAAACAGAGGCTCAGGAACCAAACAGAACCAAGGTAAAGTCTTTGGCTCATCAGTTACTACTATTCTGGACATGAATGCTATTTCTTTTATTTGAACATCTGTCCTCAGTGCTGTTCAAAAGAACTTTCTGTAATGATGGGAATACTCTCTACCTGTGCTTTCCAAAACGGTAGTCACTAGCCACAAAGTGAGAACCAGGAATGTATTTAATTTTAGTTAATTTGAATTTAAATATCTGCTTACAGACCGCCCTACAGAACAAGTCTGGCACAATTTCTGGCATATGGAAAAAAATCCCTTTATTTTCATTCTCTTTTCGTTCTTCTTTTTCTCTTTCTCTTCCTTTCCCTGTCTCTTTCTCTTTAGATAGGTGGATGATTTAAATTTTAGGGGGCCAGAAGCTGATATGTGTGTCTTGACTTTAGTGAATTTTATATATCCTCTATTACTAGCACAGTAGTTTTTATCCTGTGCAGAACAATGTTGGGAACATTACTCCTGTAACCTTTGAAATCATAGCACTATAAAAAAAATTAAATATAAATAATTTCTTAGACTCCCCATCTCATGATTTAAATAATAAAATATGAGAACTCAATTTAATATACTCTGACTTGTTTATCACTCAATGATATAGATCTTAAGGATACCATTGTAGTAAAATGTACATGTTAATTTAAGAACATCCTGCATTTTCCAATATCTGATTTATGGAGCAAGTATCCATTGCTCTCTTAGCCAATTTTCATTTTATTTTAGTTATTTTCTTGATGTAGATTGTATTTGTCTGCAGAATACAAAATTTCATGATTTTTCTTTCTTGGAAAGTGATTGGAGATGGAAGAGGATAATTTTTTATTATAATCTAAAATCCTCCTAAAAATCTTAACAGAAATACCCACCTCCCTCTAATATTGTCCATTATAATGTAATGTATGACACAGAATTAAAATATAACAGAAAACTGCTAAATACAAGGGGAGAGTGAGAAAGAGTAGTTGCAGTTCAACGTACTTAGTTTTCATAAGATTAATACACAAGAATTAAATTGTAGCAAAGTTTTTGTGGATGTAATTAATAAGATTACTCAGTAGATGAATAGCAAACTATGTACTATACAAAATGAAACAAGTTTATTGTCAGGCAATATATAATATCATTTATGTTACCATACACTTAACTACACCTCCCCCCGCAACACACAAGCAAAAAAAAAAAAGCCCTCAATAAATTTTGATAAATTGGTAATAGTAGACTGTTCTCTGGTTTAAAACTAAAGGGATAGATTAATAAATTTAGAAATAACTAACCCAAAAGAATAAAATAAAACTGTCATTGCAGACTATTTAGAAAATAAGTTAATAAAATACATAATCTGTGGAAATGCAAAGAAAAAAAGAGAAACCATACAAAATCTATTAAGTGTAGAACAAAATGTAATAAAAAGGATGTTGGTATCTGAAGTACTTTATAGCTACGTAAAAATAAAATGAATAATTTAATTGAAAAAATCTGAAAAATATCAACACAATAAAATGAAAGGACAAAGAATAGTTTAATAAGTCTAATAAAAGGTAAATTGATGAATTAAGAGAAATAACAGAATTGAATATAATTTCAGAAACAGAGAGGTGCCTGGGTGGCTCAGATGATTAAGTATCTTCCTTTGGCTCAGGTCATGATCCTGGGGTCCTGGGATAAGCCCCACATCAGGCTCCCTGCTCGGGGGAGGGGGAGAGTCTCCCTCACCCTCTGTCCCTCCTCCTGCTCCTGTTCTCTCTCAATATCTCTGTCTCAAATGAGTAAATCTTTAAAAATTAATTCGGTAACTTGTTTCTTGAATAAATTAAAAAATTATTCTTTGAATAAATAAGATGCAGAACATTGCCTAATCAAAAGAATATGAGAAAATAATGAGAAAACACATAAAATCAGAAATGCTGAAGGAGAAACCTGCATCAAATTGATATTTCAGGGGCTGGAAATTGGAAGAATTCTCTTAATGATTTGTATAAAATATAAATTTGCAGATAAGAAGACTGCTGTTGAGTTATCCCCTCCAAAAAAAAACTCCTATTTGAAACAATTATTGTTGAATTCAGTAGTCAAGAAACCAGAGCTATTTTAACTGCTGGGGAGTATAGACAAAGGAGAAAATTTTCTGTATTAATTTTTAAATCAACCTGTCTGATGGCAGTAAAATCTAAAGAAAAAATCATCTGACCATTAATATAAAGACATTTAGTAAATTTTAATATTCATTTCTAATAAAGCTATTATGTATTATATAATACAGTTACATAATTGTCAGGCAGAAGGATCAGATAATAGAGATTGTAGAAATGTAAATATTGGAAACAGTGAACCCCATTATTATTATTTAATGATGATAGTAATTGTTGGCAACAGAAAGCAGCTAAAGTATAATTAGAAATAATGAGCATTCAATAATTTGGCTATTTACCAAATAAATTAATAATTGATAATATGCATAATGCTGATCTTTAAAAAAATGTACCCAACATGTAACAATTGAAAACTACATTTTAAGCTGAAAACTTAAAATGTGTGTATATACATTCAACAAAATCTGTGCAGTGTTGGGCTGAAGAACATTTTAAAGCTATAAAAGAATGGACTGGAATGGTAGGCATACCCTAATTGCAGAGTTGCCCGTGTCGGGGTTCATTTCAAAATGCTAGGGCAGGATACTGGCTCCAGTGTTTACTGGCTGGTTGACCATTGGTGAGTCACCGAAAATTACTGTGCCTCATTTTCCTATCTGCAAAACGGTAATGCTAAAAACCTTCCATTTGTAGAGTTGTGATAGGTTAAAAGATAATGATGTTAAGTGTCCGAAAAATCCTCGTGCACATACTAAGCATTTGGTTACCACTGTGTTATTCTTTGTGCTGTTGCTACTGATACCTCTATTGCTGCTACATACAATGAAGATTAAAGCATTGGAGATAGGAGTTCTCTAGAACACTAATTTGTGCCTTCAATGAGAAATCAAGCAAAATCCTACTAGAGTTTTAAAAAATATGTCAAGTGGTTTTAAAGTACTTTTTAAAACACGTGTAAAACAAGTGAAGGACTACTAGGTATAACTGAAAATGAGGTTACGCCCTGGTAGATATTGAGGTTCATTATACAGTTATATAATTGAAAATAGTACGAACATGGAGATAATAGCCCAGAAATAAATATGTCACGTATATATGGAATGTTAATATGTGATAACAAAGGAATTTAACATCAGTGGAAAAAACTGTATTAAAAACCCAAGGTAAATATCCTCATAGGTAAATATTTGTTGAATTTCAGAAAAGAACTATGAAGATTAGGAAAAATATACTTCACTATTAACTGAAGACATGCAAATACAATAGAAGTACCATATTTCTGTTTTGATGGGTCCTTTAAAGTAGAACACTACAATTTCTATACTTTTGATTATTAGGCTGTGTGTGTATTTCATCACTTCCTTGACCTCGATGTTAGCCACAAAGGTGACGTGTGGATTTACTGAAAGATATGGGTCAGGGACGGAGAGAGGGTCAAGGATGATGAAAGCAACAGAGAGATTTTTGCATCATTACTTGTAATAAAAAGGTTAATAGAACACTGATTTGACAGTTGACACAGCAGTGTCAAAAGGCCATGATTTGCTTCTTGCCTGTTGTTAAATACTAAAAATATTATGAAAATGCAGTCTTGGCTAGAGTACAGGGAAGTAGACACGTATACACTGCCGACCAGAGTAGAAAGGTCTACAGCCTTTCTGTGGAGCACTCTTGCATTATTGATCAAAACATAAAAAAACGTATATGCTGTGCTACGGAAATTCTCTTTATCAAAGTGCATTTCAATAAGATAACCAACTAATTGTGATATATATATATATGTGTGTGTGTATATATATGTTTATATATATATATTTTTTCATTCAACAATGAAATGTTAGGCAGCCATCAATGGATGCTGTAGTTGTATATTTACAAGTGGAAAAATCTGTGCAGCATATTGCAAAGTGTAAACTATATATATATATATATATATATATAGTATATACATACAATATATGTATATATACATATGCATGTATATATATGTACATATACATATGGATATCTGTGTATGTATATAGGTATATGTCCTCAGAGAAAGCTGCCTTAAAGGGTGATTCAGAAAAATGCTAACAGGGAAAACACTGCCCCTTGTGGCATTTCCCGTGATTTAATGATTTCTTTTTAATACACTTCTTTGTGAAGCTTCTTTAAGAGCGTGTGTTATAATTTTACTTAATGGCTGATATCTTGCCTGATTTTTTAATCAGTTCTGGCAGTCAGTCGGTGGATGTGTTCAGCATCTCATCATTGTGATGTGAGTAGCTCTTAGTAGGCAATAGAAATGTTAAGATCAAAGGGAAGAAATGTCGCTTTTCAAACTGGGGATACCTACGGGGCAGGGAAGCTTTGCCACAACCTGTTGACTCTGGGCCCCTGGACCAGCGAGAGCGCACAGATGCTGGAGATAAGGAGCAAGAAGAACAAATGTGCAGTCTCCCCAGGATCTAAGCAGTAGCTGTGCTGCATCACACCTTTTGGTTGGTCTGCACCTAACTCCCCAGCCCCAGGTTGGAGACTTTTCCATTTAAGTAGAGACAGCACATCCAAGTTCTGTCTTTTCTTGCCTGTGACATGAGGCGAAAGGGATATTGATTAATGAATCCAGCACTTTATTGATCATTCCTCTTATGCCTAGCTCACTGCCAGACCCTGGAAATTCAGTCTCTGGAAGTCTGGTCAGAAAGGCAGGTGTCTAAGGAAATAGTTACCATTCAGTTGGTAATGCTGTGATGGAAACATTGCAGCTGGCATTTTTTTTTAATTTTTATTTATTTATGATAGTCACACAGAGAGAGAGAGAGAGAGAGAGAGAGAGAGAGAGAGAGAGGCAGAGACACAGGCAGAGGGAGAAGCAGGCTCCATGCCCCGGGAGCCTGACGTGGGATTCGATCCCGGGTCTCCAGGATCGCGCCCTGGGCTGAAGGCAGGCGCTAAACTGCTGCGCCACCCAGGGATCCCGCAGCTGGCATTTTTATGAAATGTCTAGAATTGGTGCAAGAGAAAAGAAATTCGTGATTGTCCAGGGTAAGGTGGAGGGGGTGGTAGAATGTGGAGTTCACACTGATGTGTGTGGTATTTCTTTCTGGGGTGGTAAAAATCTTTTAAACTTAGGTTTACGTCTCTTTACTTGGGTGAATTTTATGGTATGTGAATTATATTTAAATAAAGATGAGAAAGTCACGTTTTACCTGACCTGGGGACAAGGTTTGGACACTGTTAGAAAAGGAGCTGATGGAGGGTGTCATCAGGGCTTCCAGTGAATAGGCTGGTGAAGGGATCAGGCAAGTGTGGGCCAGGCACATGCAGCTGAAAGTGTGCCGCATACATTGTGTAGCATCACTGGTGTGTATTGAGTTGAGGGCTGGAGAAGGTTATAGAGCAAGGATATTGTATATCAAACGACCATGGTCTTACTGTGAGAAGTTTTAACCAGATTTCACTTGGGTTGTGTTCGTGAGGTTAACATCCATTTCTGGATTAATGAAGTCTGGTGTATTTTTTCTATAGTGACATTTCAACAGTGTGTAAGATTTACCCAAGCAGCTTGCTTAACTTGCAGACATCTGAGATCCATACCCAGAGGCTTGGATCCAGGGGGCTTTAGGTGGGTGGGGGAGCGGTAGGGGGATATCAGCCTTTTAAATAAGCATCCTTCATGATTCTGATGCAGGTGGCCTATGCACCTGATTTGGAGGGACACTATTTAGAATATATTTATCCTTTCATACCGCAGATGCTAAATGCCTTACATAGTGCACAGTTGTGAGCACTTAGGTACTCAAGAAATTAGATTGTGAGCCAGTTATCTGCCCTTCACATTCAAATTCTACATTTTAAGGGGAAAAAAGTTCTTACTGTCTATTGCCCAGAGAGGTTTTATATATATATATATATATATATATATGTATATACACACACATATATAACACATATGTAACATATATAAATTTATATATTATATATTATATAATATATTATATTATATTATTCTATAATAATTTCTATATTATATAATATATATGATATATATTATATAAACAAGAAATAAAGGTGGATATCATTTGTAAATGTGGAATGGGTCAATGGAATGATACACACAAAATGAAACTCATAGTCTGTGACTTGTGTAAAATTATTTACAGGTATAATTTTAGGGGATCACAATGTGGTAAGATTTCTAAGGTTGGGAAGAATTTAGAATAGGATTCAAATTCTGCCCTTTTCTTCCTGGATAAGGACGTATAGGGATGCATTTTTTTTTAAAGTACATTAGGCGTTTTGCTTAATGAACGTGCTCTGAAGCAACTTACTGCACTTCAATTTAGCCACGATCACTTGCACCGTATTTCTTTTAAGAGGAAGATAAATATCAAGACCGTAATTGCAAAGGTTTTTCTTCCCCTGAGAGTGTTTGTTGTGAACTTCTATTGATCTGGAGTGATCGTGCAGAAAGATATACCATTGTCCATAGGAAATTAAGTCACGATACCTCGTTTTAGAGATACATACATATTCTACTTCACTTTTCTTCCCCCTCCAATTAGCTCTACAGTTTCCTTTTCTCAAAGACTCTTCAAGACTCTACCTGGGGGAAAGCGTACCTCTTGATTGTGGCCTCAGTTAGCCAATGAATCTACCTCATTGTCACTAAATGTTATTTTCTTATTATGGCCATTATTCTCAATTAATTTTGATTTTCCCCCTTGACTGTGCTTTTCAAGAGGTATACATTATCAAGAAGATGCCTAATTACTGGAAGGATTTGTTAGATGTAGGAACTCCAGGCAACAGGACTCTGATAGTCCCAGGAAAAAGTAAGTGGTATGAAAGACTTAAAGAAGTTTACCTTGTGAAAAAGCAGCATTCATACACGTCAATGTTTATTACTTTAAATTTCAACATTAGAAAGAGACTCAGTCTGAGAGCCATGAGCCTGGTCAGAAGAAAATGTCCTTGGGAGAGGTGGTGCTCATTCAGTTAAAAAAATTCTAATTTTGTATCCCTACTAAGGGTCAGCCACAGAGACTTCAGAAGCAGTTTTTATGATCTCTTAACCATACCACACCATCCTTTCGCTATAACCTGTATCATTTTAGATGGTGAAAAATCAGACATGAAGAGTAAAAGAGTTTCACCAAGGAGTCGCAGTTAGTCAGCAGCCAAGGGTGATTTCAACAAAGATCTGTTTAATTCCAAAACCCAGGCTGTTTCTATACTGTGATGTGTGCATCTTAGAAGCAAGGTATTAATCGTTTCAAACAAATAGGCTCTGAGACTGGTTGCGAAGGTGCAACGTGGAAGACAGTGAATGTAGTAGGAAATACCTGCAGTTGAGAAGAGATGAATTAGAAGACGGAGGGCTTATTCAGCTTCTCTTGACTCTTGGTAAATTTTCAGAACTGCAAAGGACGTAGGGGCTGTGTAGTCCAGTCCTCCTTATTTTCTAAATGAGAACTGAGGTTCTCAATTTCAGAAGGTCAGAGGTGTCATTTATGGTTTCTGTTCTCAGAGATACTGAGAGGATGGAGGTTGGAGGAAAATCCAAAATCCCAAATCCTTTAGAGTGCAACTGAGGTCTCCACAGGAGACAATAGGAATCAGATTGTAAATCCTGTTACAGAGAAAACACTTTTCAGGGTAGGCTGAGTGCCAGTTAAGAAAGGAAGTGTAAAAGAGAGCCTACCAGTTTTGTCTACTATTAAAATTATAGTATAATTTATGTTTTTTTTAAATTACAGATTTTATTTATAAATAAATGAAATAAAGGCTTCACTTATGCATTTGACAGATGGAGAAAGAGAGCACAAGCAGGGGGAAGGGAGAGGGAGAGGGAGAAGCAGACTCCCCAGGGAGCAGAGAGTTGGACTCCCCAGGATCATGACCTGAGCCAAAGGCAGCTGCTTAATGACTGAGCCACCCAGATGCTCCTAATTTAGGTTTTTAAGTGAATACTCTTGGTTTTTCTGTGAAAAAGAGCACTTGAAGTTATCGGTTCTATTGTCTTGTACAAATATTTCACTAGATACATTTAAAAATGTATTACAGAACATTACCCTTAAGGGGTGGATGGATGGCTGAAATAGGTGACGGGGACTAAGGAGTGCACCTGTTGTGATGAGCACCCAGTGATGTATGGAAACGTTGAATCAAGGATACTGGGTGGCTCAGGGGTTGAGAGTCTGCCTTCAGCTCAGGGTGTGATCCCGGGGTCCTGGAATCGAGTCCCACATCCAGCTCCCCGCAGAGAGCCTGCTTCTTCCTCTGCCTGTGTCTCTGCCTCTCTCTGTGTGTCTTTCATGAATAAATGAATTAAATCTTTATTTAAAAAAAAGGAAATGTTGGGCAGCCCCCGTGGCTCAGTGGTTTAGTGATCCTGCAGCCCAGGGCGTGATCCTGGAGACCCTGGATCGAGTCTCACGTCAGGGTCTCTGTATGATGCCTGCTTCTCCCTCTGCCTGTGTCTCTGCCTCTATATCTCTGTCTCTCTCTCTGTCTCTATGAATAAATAAATAAAAAATCTTAAAAAAAAAAGGTAATGTTGACCACTAAGTTGTATACCTGAAACTAATATAACACTGTAAATTAGCTGGGATTAAAATAAAAACTTTAAAAAAATCCTTTGTGATAAGAAATAAACAACGAAATGATTAATTTAAATAATGAAAACATAATTTAGAGTAAATATTACTAGCATCAAACATGTATCTTATCCATTTCTTTTCAAAAGACAATTTTTAATTTAATCAGCAATTGAGTGAATGACCCATCATACATGTAGAGGAAAAAAGGTGACAAAATATGTTTTGTCTCATGGTTGTTTCAAAGCCAGTTTATAGTTTACATGAAGCACAGCACAGGCATAAGATAAAGACTCAATGATTACAAAGGCAATTCATAAATAAGAAACATAGAGGTACCCGGGTGGCTCGGTTGGTTAAGTGTCTGACTCTTGTTTTCGGGTCAGGTCATGATCTCAGGGTCATGAGATCGAGCCCCATGTGCGGCTCAGCACTGGGTGTGGAGCCTGTTTAAGATTCTCTCAGTCTGGGATCCCTGGGTGGCGCAGCGGTTTGGCGCCTGCCTTTGGCCCAGGGCCCGATCCTGGAGACCCGGGATCGAATCCCACGTCGGGCTCCCGGTGCATGGAGCCTGCTTCTCCTTCTGCCTATGTCTCTGCCTCTCTCTCTCTCTCTCTCTGTGTGACTATCATAAATAAAAAAAAAAAAAAAAAAAAAAAAAAAAAAAGATTCTCTCAGTCTGCCCCTTCCTTCGCTCTCATGTGTGCTCCCTTTCTCAAAAAACAAACAATAAAAAAAAAAAACAATAAATAAGAAAAGTGATTTATGAAAACAAAAAGCTCCAAAACATTGTCCTTAAACTTTTGTAGTATGAGAAAAAAGATAGGTCTTTTTTCCTTGATATATACTTAATGCAGAATGAATTTCATCATTTTGGGAGGAAACCCTTTTAGCCCGTAATTTTTGATAGTTTCAAAGTTGTTTATGTGAGAAATTTGGTGATTTTCTCATGATTCTATTTGACAGAACTCTGCATATGTGTATGCATGCATTTAAAAAAATTAAAGGAAAGCATTTCAAATTTGTTTTGAGAAAAATGAAAAAGTGCTCACTTCTGCTCTATTACAGTTTATGCAGTCATTGTCTTTCTTTTCTTTTTTTTTTTTTTAACTCACCATTATTTAAAGAACCAAAACATAACCTCTCTCTGTAACTCTGGAGGCCTCTTATCCAAAGTCATTTTCTACTGAATTGAAAGCTTCTCATAGTCAATAATCACTTCATCTATCTTATCTAGTAGTTCAATTATCACATTAAGGTGCTTTATTGTGGGCCATTCTCTTTGATACTTTCTCTCCCTGGTTGGAATCCAACAAGGCCATGAATCACTTACTTATTACTCACTTAGAACCAGACAGACCCAGGGTGGATAAGGCAGGTGACCTTAAAGCCAAGGCAGTCTTTTTGGTTCACTTACAGAATGGGGATGGATGTAAACATTGATGTCTCTTATTAGATTTCTTAGATAGTTTGACAGAATTACTCTATTACCTGTGATTCTACAATTTTCTTTTTAAAAAATATGCCCCTCAGCAAACTAATGCATGTGATTGATACTTCAGTATTGACTCTGTTTCACCTCTTAATTGTTTAGATGGGAGGACTCTAGCTCTTTCAATAGCTGGAAGGCATCTACTTAGTGTTTAATTATCTATAGGGGAGCTGGGAGTAGAAGCTATGGCATATGTCAGTGTTTTTTAGTACTTACATCTAAGTTAGTGCTTTAAATGGATTTTCCTTTGGATTTTTTATTCTTTTCTGCCTACCCTTTCTTCTTTTGCACTTAAATCCAGGCAGAGTATGGGGGACAATCCTACCATGCTTTATATCTTTGAAGGATTATTGATCTGGGACATAGTACTATGATGGTTTATTTCTAGTAAGGATTATCAGCAATAATAAATGTTTTATGACTTTAAAACACCTTTTAGGTGAGTGAAATAGCCTGATAGCATTACGTGAACGGAAAGACACTGTGACAAGGAATTTAGGCATTAGTTGAGAGGCATTAATTTAAAAACTTTGGCTGATATCAAAGAATTAATAAAGGGATAAATCATACGATTATGAGGTGATGCTAAAGGTCCAGCAAATATGGAAGGTCACATCAATGTACAAATACATAGGAGTTTGTAGGTTAACCAAAGGAATTTTGAATTGATAACACTCTTCCCTGAAGAAACATTTGCACATTTGCTTGGTAAAATTTATAAATGTACTATATATGTATATATATTTATACTTATATATTTATATAACCATATATTATATTACACCCTATAAATGTTTTCCCTACAGCCTCCAAATTTTTCATCACTAAAAACCATTTTATCACAGCAGTTGTTTGTCTTTGGGTGCTGATAGCCTAAAAAGTTCCCAAATCATCCACTCATCTTTCATTCACCTCTTGCTTGTGACTTCCAGTATCTACTTCATCCCATGTCACTGTAGGTCCAATGAAGATAGAGGACAGCAGAGTCTTACAAGGGTTCATTCAGGACTCTATAGGCATGACATACTGTGTTTTTCTAAGTTAGAAGTGCTGTACTTGGAGACTAGTATATATTTTAATCAAACTCGATAATGTTTTTGAAGATAAAACATTTGGCAATGGATTATTTTAATTTAAATTAGAGTACAATGATTTTTTTCTAGTTACTTACCGAAAGTAATATTTTCCTACGTGACTTACAATTTCTGTTATGTTCAAAAGACTTCCAAGATTAGAAAGAATTAGGAATTCGATAACTCGTAATTGAAATAACTATGGTGGGATCCCTGGGTGGCGCAGCGGTCTGGCGCCTGCCTTTGGCCCAGGGCGCGATCCTGGAGACCCGGGATCGGATCCCACGTCGGGCTCCCGATGCATGGAGCCTGCTTCTCCCTCTGCCTGTGTCTCTGCCTCTCTCTCTCTCTCTCTGTGACTATCACAAATAAATAAAAATTAAAAAAAAAATGAAATAACTATGGAATAATCATAGTAATGCCAATTAAGGTCAGATAAAATTTCAGATTTTATCCAGTTTCATTATTATCTGTCATTACATTTTATTTGTATTTCTAAGAAGATGCAAAATTGCTGATTTGGATTTCATCTTGTTATAGCTTTAGCCCACTACCTGGTACAGTTTTCATCATATGTGAAATAGCTCAAAATCAAGCTTTCAGATATAAGAAATATTAGAGAGTCTGCGATCCCGAAAGAAAACAATCTACCTCAAATCATTACAGTTTGCCTATAAATATGCTTATATAAGATTTCAATAAATTAGCGGTTGACATCAGGAAAACCCTTCTAAAGATTTTCCTTACCAGAAAGTATAATTCACTTCAGAACAATGCAAATAAATCACAAATTATAATATTTAGGTTTTTTTGAAAGGTTAGCCTCCTTTTGAATAAAGCACCCGTCTACAAAGTCAATACTATGTGAAAAGGTTTATTCATTTGTTCTTTAATTCAGTGATACTGTACATCTTCATTCAGTGTTTTCCTTGTGTCAGTAGATGTTTAGGCATGTGGCAGTAAACCAGAGGGAGATTTGCCTTGTCTTATCAACATTATCTCTGGTTGTGGAGAGTCTTTATATGAATAAGTAAAAAAGGAAGTATCCCTAGTAACAAGCTCTGCAGAGGGTCTTGAATTAAGGCAAAGTCATCAGGTGACTGGCTGGTGACTTTGCATTGGTTCCTTAGAAAAACACCTGCTAAGGAGATACTGTGAGGCAACTGGAAATCTGAAAACTTGCCACCTACGCAGATGGGGAGGAAGGGAATCCAGGAAGAGCTTTTAAAGGGCCCTGTGGTGGTTATCGGGGATGGGATGAATTATAAATTACTTTCAGTTTGGTTCTGACATTAATGAGGATAAAAATAGTCAGAAATCAGTAAGTGAATATGTAGACCTGGATGGTAAATTGTTGAAACAGTTAACACCATTCCCCACTCTATTTCCTCATTGAGAACATTGCTAATCAATCATCGAACTACTCTGTTGCAAGGTCTGATGCATCTTCTGAATCTTTCTCAATGACACAACATTCAAAGAATCAGAACTGGCTCATCAGATGAAGCAAATATCTCATTGTTGTTCTTTTGCTCTGAGTAGAATTGTAGCTCAGACATGTATTTATTTATTTATTTAGTAAGCCTACCTTTCACAATCTTTCTGTGAATTTCTAGGAGACAAGCTTATTAACCATTTCAGTGTTTAGTGTATAACATCACAATTTTTGGTTCATAATAGAAATACCTAGGGAATTATTTTTAAAAGCTTCTGTGTCCCAGTTTGGAGCATTTAAATTAGAATCTGGGGGACGCCTGGGTGGCTCAGCGGTTTAGTGCCTGCCTTCGGCCCAGGGCATGATCCTGGAGACCTGGGATTGAGTCCCATGTCAGGCTCCCTGCATGGAGCCTGCTTCTCCCTCTGCCTGTGTCTGTCTGTCTGTCTGTCTCTCTCTCAAATAAATAAATAAATAAATAAATAAATAAATAAATAAAATATTTTTATAAAATCAGAATCTGTAGGTGCAGAGCTCAGGCATGGATATTGCAGAAGTTTCCAAATGAATCTTAACATGTAGCCAGGAATGAGAACTGGTACCCTATTCTTCTGTCAAAGACTATTTTTCCTACTTGGCCATTAAGTTAGTGTGTTATTAAAATAAGAAAAAAAAATCACGGGTGCCTGGGTGGCTCAGTTGATTAAGCAGCTGCCTCCAGCTTGGGTCATGATCCCAGGGTCCTAAGAAAGAGCTCAGCAGGTAGTCTCCTCCTCCTTCTCCCTCTGCCCTATCTCCCTGCTGGTGCTTGCCTCTGTGCACACTCTCTTTCCCTCAAATGAATAAAAATCTTAAAAAATAAAAATCTAACCAAAAAAAGTGAAAGCCTTCAAATAGCTATAGAATGACCAAACACCAATGATTGTTTATTGTTTTTTTTTTTTTGGTAGTATTTTAAAGTGTTTGTGCTGGTATCATGCCCCTTTTCTCTCTTAACTCTTATCAACTTTTCAAATTTATATGTAGACTAACACTTTTTGGTGAAAATATAATGTGAGCCACATATGTAATTTGAGATTTTCTAGTAAGAAACACATTAAAAACGTGTTAAGAGAAAGATTACAGTAATTTAATAATTTAATCTATGCTTTCAAAATATTGTCATTTCAGTAACAAATGGAATATTTTACAGACTTTTTTTTCACACTATGCATTCCAAATCTGGTGCATATTTCACATTTCCAGTACTTGCTTCATTTCAAGTGCTCAATAGCCTCATCTGGTTTTGGTGGCTACCAGATTGGAGAGTGTGGTGTAGACTGCTCATCTTGTATTTTGATCTTGATCTCTGCTAATGTGCTGCTGGAACACATTGAAATATGAGTGATTTGAAGTCATTCTAGAATTAATTTACTCCAAAATGACTTATTTCTGTAATGGTAGGAATTCTATCTGATATCGGAATATATCTTGTTCAGACTAATTTTTGAGCTGAAACACAAAATCATGTCACACAGATCACTGGTTCTTACAAGCAGTAAGAACCTTCCTTACAAGGAAGACACACACACATTTGTTAGTTGCAAATCAATACATTACTCAGATTTACAGATAGGGAAAACCAACTCAAGCAAACCTCAGAGATCTCAATCAACTCATGGTGTTATTCTCAAAGGGTTGAAAAATTGATTGCCTCTTGATATTTTAAAGACTTTGGCAAACTGGGTGTTCTCTGAAAACGTAACATCTTATTGCACCCTTTGAGAACTCTCAATGCACTCTGAATGTATTTTTGCCAAATTGGAAGAACCTTAATCCATAAGAGCACTTTTAACTTTGAAGTCCTAAAACTTTATAGGAACTAGTTACAGTCAAATATGAAATAAGAAAACCAAGGAAGTTCCTTTATCCTTTGACTTTACTGAGTATTTGAATAGAGCAAGAAAAGTTCAATTTTGTGAGGCAGTTTGCATGTTAGGCTCTTTAATTTTTTTCATTTCTTCATGTAGTATTAAAGTTGTGGCAATAATATAAATATATAATACATATTTTTAAATAGAACAGAGCTGATCAGTTATAAATTAAGAGGAAATGATTTATGTATACATGAACTTAATTTGTGTCTATTTCCAAATAATTAGGCAATTTCTTCCTCAGTACTGTCTATTAAGTCTAAATATCTTAAGAATCACTTGGCATATGTTTTGAGATATAATACTAATAGCAAAGATCAGGGTGTATTTAGATTTGGTAGAAACAATATTTGCATGCTGATTGGTTTATCTACTCATGTTTGTTTAGCTGCTAGAAAACAATTCTATTTTCTTTACCCTAGTAAGTAACACATAGTCATTGGTGGTGAGGCCCTGCTTGTGGAGGTAACAGGTCAATGTGGTACACTTTTCTAAGTGATGGAGTTAAATCTAAGGGGAAATACCATAGATAAGAAAAAACAAAACACACCCATCAGTATTTTCTCTATATTGCACTCTATGTTAACTAACTGGAGTTTAAATAAAAGCTAAAAAAATAAATGTACAAATAACCTAGAAAATGGGATGCCTGGGTGGCTCAGCAGTTGAGCCTCTGCCTTTGGCTCAGGTTGTGATTCCGGGGCCCTGGGATCGAGTCCCACATCGGGCTCCTCAAAGGAAACCTGCTTCTCCCTCTGCCTGTGTCTCTGCCTTTCTCTCTGTGTCTCTCATGAATAAATAAATAAGATCTTAAAAAAGAAAACACCTAGAAAAAAAAGGAAAAGAAAAAAAACTCCTAATCATTCAGATCCAAGATACGCAATATCCAACCACATGCAGAACATGCAACAACGTATGTTCCCTGCAAATAGACTATGGATATATAACACTTCCTGTTTGGAAAAAAAGTACATTTAGACAAGTAACTGTGTCTAAACCTAGATTTTTTTTAATCTTTGAAACTGTAACCGTCAAATAATAGTAAAGACATTTTTAAAGAGAAATTAATTGTTATTGGTTTTCAAAAATTTAATACTTTATCATAACATCTGAAATACCACACTTGCCCTCAGCAATGGTTTGGGGACTATATGTTTAAGACTAGGAAGGGAAAAGCTTTATTCTTTTTACCTGCATTTTTACAGTTACAGGGAAGTCTGTTAGGCTGGTAACTGCTCAGTAAGGAAAAAAAAGCATTTTCAAAATAGGTACTTTTGAAAATTCTGAAACAGTGTAATTTGTTGAAACCAACACAAAGAGACAGCTAATACTAATTATGAACCAGATACATTTGTTTAATATTCAATTTAATCTATAATACACCAAACAGCCGCAAATAGATTCTATCTTGTCTCGTTAGAATTTTAGAAGAAGAAGGTGTCCTGCCTGTTTTTCAGAGCTTTGTTCCTCTGCCTTTGGGACTAAATCATAAAGTTCAACCAGCACAGCTTTGTTTCCCAAAGGACACAGCAGGCATTGATAGTGTACTCCAGCTGTAATTCTATAGTGACACCAGATTGGCGACTGCCAGAAATCTCTTGGGCGAAAGTGACAAAGCTGTAATATTTTCACAATGGACTGACTGATGTCTTTGGAAGGTCTGTTTGATTTCAAAGGACATTTTATATTTTTCTGTGAAGATGAAAGTGTATTAGACTTTTCTGATGAAAACCATCTGACTGCATAATAAGCATTGCAATAAATAAAATGATAGCGCTTCTTGCCTGAGCTATATATTGCTTGAAGCTGATTAAGAATATTTCAAAGTGTAGATCAAGTGCTATTTATTCTTAGTACAAAGTGGATATGAGGTTATCTTTATTTCTATCTGATTAATCGAGAATAAATTATTTAGAAAATAGAATGTGTTGCCCATTCCTGTGAAGAGTGAAGAGTGTATGTATTTTTATGAGATGATAGATTTATTATTTATAGTTAAAATAATAAATATTTAAGTAGATTATCACATAAAGTATTTTGTTTATATCCAGGTTTGAAACAAAGCATGTAACAACATTTTAATTTTTTCTGCTGAGCTCTGTTAGTTTTACTTTGCCGTAGAGGATAGCCCGAATTCTTGAAACTAGGAAGCTAGGCAGTTGTGCCAAGACCTGCATTAATCTAATCTACATAAATCTAGTTAAAGTTTTAAATTTTTGAAAATTTAAGCTCCAATTATATTCTTTAATTTCTTACTCTGGTACTTACCTTCAGTAAGATATGATGAATAATTTTTAAACTATCACATCCATACGTGTTTTTTTTTCCATACATGTTTATATGATATGTATTTTAAGAAGAAAACAAAAAAATCCTCCAAATTTATATTTTTTGCTCCAGCATTCTTGGCTCAAATTTTCAACGGGGTAGCTAAAACTCAATATGTTATTTTAAAATTGAGCTGCTTATTAGAACTTGCTTAAACTCTCACTATTTGAAAAAAATAAATAATATTAATGAGTTCTTTTTAAATTTTAAATGTGCATATTGTAGATAGTTTAATATTTTAAAAATTACTAGTGGCAGCATTTTGAAATAGCAAAGTGTGATTCTTTGTTTAATTACTTATTAGAATGACATAAATCTTTCACTTCTTTATTTCCTATACAAAATTAAGATTCAACACAAATTCAAAATTGTCTGGGCTTTTATTTTTATTTATTTGTTTGCTTGTTTATTTACTTATTTATTTATTTATTTTTGACTGGGCTTTTAATGATCAAATTCATCATACTATGTTTATTTTTAAATAGTTTTAACTAGCGTTTACGTTTTTTTAGAGCCAGAAATTTATCTCTCCTTCCTTTGGGTCTCCATTGGATTCCCTCCTAGCGGTGGCTTCTTAACGCCTGTCCTGATAAATGAATTGGTATTGTCCAGAGAGTTAAAAATAAACTTGCTTCGCACACAGATTTCACTGGAAGATGTAAACAATATAGTGTGAGATGGGTTTGACTCAGCTGTTTTATATGATAGGAAATGAGGCCCACATATGCATCAAAGGTGATTTTTAAAGGTTTGTTGAAAGATTTGAATGTATACATTAGAATCTAATAATGTCCTTGCCAGTTTTTATTACAAACAAGTGTTCATTAATGCAGAGGGTTCTCAGCAGAGGCTAGTTTTGCACAACCTGGTGGACATTTGGGAGGTTATCTTCAGTTGTAGCAATAACCAGGGAGCACTGGTGACATTAGACCCGGCATGTCGGTCATCTTACAGGGCTCATGGTAGCTCTGCACCCTATCAGTCTCCTATTGCTGCTGTAACAAATTACCACAAGTTTAGTGGCTGAAAACAACACAAGTCTGTGATCCCACAGTTATGTGCAAGTCCAGGAGTAGCCTCATCAGTCTAACAAAGTGTTGGCAGGGCTACATTCCTTTCTGCAGACTCCAGGGGAGAATCTGCTTTCCTTGCAGCTTCCAGAAGACATTCACATTCCTCCCTAGAGGTCCAGGTCCTCCACCTTCAAAGCCAGTAATGTTGAATCTCTCTGAGCAATCTTCTGGACTACAGAAGTGTAGTGTGGGACATAGTCAATCACACACTGATTCCCTTTGGGAAAGACCCTTTATTTTTATTTTTAAGGTCCCGTGTGATTAGGATCTGCCCATCTGGAGAGTCCAGGTTAATTTCTCTAGCTCAAGATCCTAAAACATTGTCACACTTGCAAAGTCTGTTTTGCCAGGTGAGGCAGCGTATTCACAGGTTTCAGGGATTATTAGGACTTTCTGGCAAGGGGTGAGGGTGGGGAGTGGTGAGTGGCAGTTTGGAATCCTTTTTATTTTATTTATTTATTTTATTTTATTTTATTTTATTTTATTTTATTTTATTTTATTTATTTTATTATTTTATTTATTTTATTATTTTATTTTTAATTACACGCACCATAAAGAGTCTTTCTCAACCAGATGCTTGGCCATGGAGGAGCATTGCATTGGAAAGCAAAATGTGGGGGCCCTCGAATAAACTGACAACCTTCAATTTTTGGTTGTGTGCATATGATGCTATTTAAATAATCCTCAGGATTTGCCCCTACTGATTTCATATACTTATTTGGTAGCTTCTACCTAAAGAAGCTCAGGTGGGATCATTGAGTGAGGAATCAGGATGACATCAACAAAAGCTCTGAGAGTCAAGGCTAAGATACGGACCTGCATATCTACATTGATGGATTTTTTCCAAGTCCTGAATCCCTGAAAAGATCCACTGTGGCCACTGCCTGTCTTCCACAGATGCCCTCCTTCAAAGCTTGTGTTCTCTGGATTCCCGCTGTTTGTCTTTTAAATGTGTGGGAGGGAACAGAGTGGGGATGAGGATAGGACAGGGAGAGGACACAGATTTGAGACAGCTGTCTTTTGTTACTTAACTCCTGGGGAGGAATTTGAATTCAGCTTATGATAGACATTTTTAGAAACAATCCTCTACATTTCAAGTTGAACTCTTCAGGATTACCTTGTGATTTTGAAGATTTCTTTTTAAATAAAAAAATGTATACATGATAAAAGAAGTTTTGCCTTTCAATCCTTCAAGTCTTGAACTTGAAGACTTGGGAATCCAAATAATCCCTATTTTCTTTTTATAAATTAGCGAAGGATAATGAAAAAAATATTAATGAAAATAGTCATTAATAGTTCATTATACTTAGATTATTTCTTATACAGCAATGAAAATTATATTATTTATATTAAAATTATTTTATTACATGTTAACCATATACAGTAACCATATAGATGAAATCTAAGATTTAACAATTCACTATTTCAAATATATTTTTATTTTATATTATATATCTTGGGGCAGTTCTGAGTACTCAAAGATTTTTTTAAATGAGTTGTCTCCTATTAAGACTTTCACCATCACCATAATATAGCTATCAATATTTTTGTTTTATAGGTAAGGACACTGAAGTTCGTAATATTCTTGTCCAATATCAACATATGTAGCTAAAGAAGAAACCACTCACTCCGATTTTGTGGTCTCTTCTTAGGGAGCTGTGCTAGACCGGGACCACTGTGGAACTTTACTTACAAACTGTAGAGTACTCACTGGATGATATTAGTGCTCCTTGCTTAGTAATATGAAAAAATTTGAGTTAACTAGTTTGAGTTATTATATCTATTTATAATAGTATATCTGTTCCTTAAATAAGTCCTTAAGCATTAGTTGTTTTATTAAGTGATTCAGTGAACCACATCTTTAGGTTTAACATTTTTTACGTACAAAAATGTAATCAGTTGCATAAAGCTGATTCCATGGTTATATTGCTGAGGAAAATCAGAACTAACTAAATTAATCCTTTGGGAATTTTATTGCCTTGATCAGCTTTTAGCTGATGTCCAGAAGAAAGAAGAAGAAAGAAGATTCTCCCCAGAGATTTCCTGTGTGCCTGTATTCTCTTTTTCTTCTATTTGGATTTTTAAACAAAAATCCACTTAAAACTTTAGGCACTTAATAGATTATTTTAATTCTGACTTTGTACTAATGAGTTGAGAAAAAAAAACTTTAAATTTTACTAACGTAATAATTGATTATTCAATATAACTAAAATATAATTGAAGCTTTGAAACCATCAAGAATTTTAAAATGCAAATACTGTGAAATGATTTCTCTTATCTGCATATTCAGTGACCATTGGCTTTCTGTCCACAATGATTTTTAACTTGTCATTATTGGTGGAAAACATGTTAGCTAGGAAAAATTAGTTCAATGAATGAAATGAAATGAAAATAACTTTAAAGTTTTTTTTTTGTTTTGGTATAACTTTTTGAAAACCATTTTTATTTTTCACTTTGATTATTTTTTTGCTCCATCAACTTTTCCTTGTACCATCTTTTAGCATAAAACCATTGGAAAAAATATGAAAACATGACTAGTTTGTAACATTTGTTATTTAAAAGAGAATAAAACAAAATTTCTATATATACGTTATATGCTGATAAATAACGTATAAACTATATTATAATGTTTTTCTTATTCTGCTTAATTTCAAATATTCATATGTGTATTTTTTATTGCTTTTGTTTGACATCTGATATCATATCCCCACGTATTTTCTACCTATCAGAAGTGGATATTATATAATGTTTTTGAAGATCAGTATCATATTGCTTTATTTGATTTTTATTAGATTATTCCTCAAAAAATGTGTTTTTAAAAATTATATTCATACCAAAGAATGCTACAGGAAATATTTCAGTTTATTTAATACATCCAATTACATTCAGAGAGATAACGCTATTGACAGTCACAAAGTCATGAAATAAAAGGATAGTTGCTCAAAGTTAATGAAAGTCTCTAGAACAAACTGTCTCCTTTTAGCTCATAATGCATTTCAAAATACAGTTGTTTTCTGTATTTATTTCTCCATTTAATCCAAACAACATATTTATATTGTCCAGTCACTATTTTTAAAATGGCAGTGGCCAACCTTTGGTAAGGACTTGTGTATCTGTACTCCATAGCAATGACCAAGAAAGGGAGGAAAAATGTAATTCAAATCAGTATAATGTTACTGTATTTAATCAAAAGCTAATCATTAGGAAACCAGAGACGTCTAGTGTGTTTCACTGTTCAGAAAAAAGTTGCCGTTTCAGTAGGTATTTCTTAAAATTTATGATAATTACAATAATAGTTATAGCACTCTTGATATTTGCCTACATTTTAATCCTAGAAAGTCCAGTGGATTTATCATTTATATAACCAGCTTGTGAATGAGGTGGTAATTTGGAAGGTGACATTTGGAAAAATAGACTGCTCGCCCAGCCCCATGAGACTCACTGAGCATGAAACGACCACAGGCACCATGGTGGCCTTGTATTATCAAGTAACTGGAGTGGAGTTGATATACCAGCAGTGGCTGGAGTTGGGTTCTGGCTCATAAAACAGACCTTTTCATTCTCTGCTATGTTCTGGTTCAGGAAAGCTACCATAAGTAGAGAACTATGTACATAAATCTTGGAATATGATTTCTTGTAGCTTTTGGAAAACTCCTTTATGAAACCCAGATGGCAAAAGTGAGGGCAATATTCTTAGTATTTACAATAAGATTATTTTCATTGTAGTTTGCAATATGCAATTAAACATCATTTCGGCCAGCTAATCTTTTATGTCATATGCTCCATATTGCAAACCAAGAATAATACTTTCATAGATTAATACTGCTGTAAGAACATACATTAGATATACAATGCATTTTTGTTTTTATGTTGACTTAAGACAAAGAGTAGACCTCACTTCCTTGCCTATTTGAGTATTATTTATTTAGTTATCTGACAAGTACTTATTGAGTGCCATACATGTAAAAGACATGGTGTCATTCACTATTTTTAATCCAACTTCCAGTTGGAGTGAGCAGATAAAACACATTGTGGTGGGACGCCTGGGTGGTTCAGTGGTTAAGCATCTGCCTTCGGCTCAGGGTGTGATCCTGGAGTCCTGGGATTGAGTCTCCACCGGACTCCCTGTAGGGAGCCAACTTCTCCCTCTGCCTATGTCTCTGCCTCTCTCTGTCTCTCTCTCTCTGAGTGTCTCTCATGAATAAGTAAATAAAATCTTTTTAAAAACCCACATTTTGCTATTTAAATACATAAAGATGTACATCTTCTAAAATAAGTTTATTTTTTGGCATAATCGAAAGGAAAGAAGAATTCATGAAAAGAATCAAAAGGAATGCATATTTCTGCTTATCCTAATTTTCAGTTTCTGAGGATTTTCCATATGTGGGACAAAGGTGCAAGGAAACCACAGATAATGTCTATTCCCTTTCCAGGACGCCACTTTCCACTGACTTTCATTTTCCTCCTATTATAGGTCAAAACCTAAGTTGCTAAGTGAGCAAGAGAGAAGTGAACTGATCTTTGATCACAGGGGCGGTTACTACATTGCCCTTAAAAATCTTTCTGAGCATGTCATCCTTCATCTTTTACCTTTCTGGGGATAAGAGCAGAATTAGAGGCACACCAACTCTCAGGGAGTCTCTGAGTAGCTGGGGAGCTGTCGTATTCAGTGGCTTTGGGGAATCTTGTCCTTAGAATACTGATGTATACTATTGGTTTTGGAAAGTGAGATATGAAGATGAATTTGTCTCAATTGATGTTTAATGATTTTTTAAAGTGAGCTTTGCTAAGCCATTGGAAGACTTTCTCTTCCATCACAGTGACACTCATATAACAGTAAATCTGATGGAGACACTCAGTGTTAAACATGGATGTGGATTTTATTTTCTGACTTCTAAAAAGAACTGAGAATAATTTATCAAAAACGTTTCTTGACCTGTACAATACTATGTACGTTCTCTCACTGAAATAATTTATTTTGGCCTTGGGCCTGAACACTTTAACATTATCCTACTGATTTCATTATCCATTATTTGGAACCACCTGGATGGTGAACACTTGCAGTAATTTTATTCAGTTAATAGGGTTAATTAAGAAATCTTTGGTAGAAATATATTATCTTCTAAAATGTTTGTAAAAATAATTTTTGTATATCTCCTCATTTACTAAAATAATTGACATGCATTATTTACTATGCTGAAATTTCATATATATATATACATATGTGTATATATATATTTGCTTTTAATGCTAGATTATGTTATCATTAATCTAAATATATTCCCATAGTTTTGTGGCGGGATTTTCCTGAAATACTGTATAATGCTTTTTTTTCTGATTTTATAGGTAATACTTTTCTATTTGAAATCTCTTGGAAAATTCAGAAAAATTACAAATAAAAGAAAAAAATGTCAAGGATAATTCTATCAGGGAAAGATAACATTTAATTTTTATCAAGGTAAAAGTTTTATTTACCTTGTTAGCATTAATGTATAACCCAAAAGGATTATACACTTCAATAAATATTTTACTCAGTTTAATAAGTATGCTCAATAAGGATTATACTCACTTCAATAAGTATTTATTAAATACACATTATAGACCTTACACAGCGTTTAGTACTGTAAAAATAAAAACAAAGTGTCAGCTCAGATGGGGACTGTACATTCATAGATGGTGGGAGTTAAGAGAGAAAAGACAAAAGAGATATACAGAACAATGCAATAGTTAAGTGATGATACATTTGGATCGTGTATATAAAATGAAAATTCATATATAATAACTCCCAATTGAATTTATGTAATTTACGATTATTTTAATGATACTTTAATAGCACTTTACCAAAAATACTATTTATTATGGTTGCTTTTAAGAACAGTGCTAGATAGTAGTCTCCATAGGTTCAGCTCCACTTTCTTGTAAGTAGAAAACAGCTATTGTCAGGGAAATTTAAAGGGACAACTTCTAAGTTTATCAGCTAGGGAGGGGGCTTATGGAAAAGGACAACAAAGTGTCTCTTTTAATTTCCTCTGGTCCACTTTATCATCATAGTTACAGCAGTTATAGGATCACAGGATTAGAAATGTGCATAATTATCCCAAACCCTCTACTTCAGAAATGAGCCAGAGGAGGCTCAGAAATATTATCATATTGCATATTATCCTTTCAGAAATATGGTGCTGTAGTGTTATGACTGTGATCTTTGAGATTGTAAACTCAATGAGAACACAAGGCTCTTGGCTTGTTCATCGTATGCTGTTGGCCAAAATAGTACCTAGTATGTGCCCAAGGAAGTAAATTAATATAATATAATCACATCTCTGTAGGACTATATTCATTGGTTTAATGTTCTAGTATCTTTCCCAGAATGCTTCAGCATTACTGTTGGGTATCTACTGGGTAACTCAGCCATCTGAAAATCATCAAAATATTTGTGGCAGTACAGAGATTTTAGTTGTTTTTTTTTCTTGAGGCCTGTAACTTACTTTTTTTTCATATCTTCTTCAATAATATATTGTTGAATATATTGAATTTTGTTGAATTTTCACTACAAAGTGTCATTTCAGACTTCTCTGAAAACCTGTAGATCTCACGGTATGTCTATTCCCCAGTTCTAATGGTGGTATTTTGTAGCTTGCTGATGATTCATATATATATAAAGTTTTATATATATATATATATATATATATATATATATATATATATAAAGTCTTTCATTTGGTTTGCTCAAAATGCTATATAGCACATATATAGCATTCATACTATCTTCATATAGTGTAAAATGATATCTAGTATTAAAAATAAGGCAGTCACAAAATGTCCACAAAGAACTATTGAATCTGTGCATGCCACATTTACAAAATAATTTTTGAGGAACTCCTCTATTTTAAGACTTGGAAAAGAGTGTAAAGTGGTATCTTATGGCTTAATTCGGGATGAACCAGAAGAGTGGAAACCATTCTGTACTGTGGTCCTGGATAGGAGTCCATTCTTGGTTACTTCAGGGATGATAATGCAGCCTGCAGCTGTATGGAGAGGAGTAGTAAGCACCTGCATAGCAGAAGCTATGGCACCTGCTTCCTCCCAGAGCTCTCCTCTTATGTATAAAAGAAGAGGCTCAAGAGTATCGAAATATTTCAAGAACCTAATATTTTTTTCTTTTCCCTCAGAGATGTTAAGCCCTTCAAGAGATTGCAGGACCCTTAGAAAATAGAATATGAAACCTCAAAAAACAAATTTATGAGGAAACTAATATTCCCAGAACTCAGCTCTGTAATGTAATTCTGAGAACCCACTAATGCTATGTCTTGTCTATGAGTAACACATTCCTGCCTTATTCCTTTCTACTCTCCTCATCTTTTTCCCTAGAGGAATATTCTCAGCTAGCTTGCCAGACTGGAAAGTATATTCAGAGAAAAAGCTCATACTGAGATACAGATGTCTGATTATAGGATACTTCTATTAGTATTTTCATTTAATTAAATAATATGTAGAAAAGAATTAGTGTAGCAGTTTTAGGCATTGGACAACTCATGATGGTAGATTGGAGCGCGCAATGACCTTCTCGATTCCAGCATATACGCAATATGCAAAGTCATTAGAAGACCTTATCTCATGTATTCTGTTAGCTTTGGTTTTGTATAAATGTAATGACATTTTCATCAAAATGCTTTGTTATCCTTGATTTTTCCTCGACATTATAAATAGGGTATCTACTCATTTTCTAAGCTATTTAGGTCAGCTTTACCAGAGGCAGTGGAATATATTATCAGTTTTCAAGTACAAAACAATTTAACAGCCCAATTTCTCTAAAATATACTGCTTTACATAGACAATAAAATGAAGTAAATGTTTTCTCACCGTTATTCAGATCACACATTTACTTATACTTTATTCTTATGTTAGTTGACATTAATCAATTATTCCAGAAAATATCTTAAAGGTTATACTAATTGACCTTTGCAGACACTATGTGTTCATGCATCTTTGTATATATTTCATAATATCTGACCTTAGAACTTAGTGTATTAACAGACAAAGTATTGAGTCTGGATCATATAAAGTCATTTTCTATGACATATGCTTTTAAATATGCATGAATAGGGTCAAAGCTTTTTCTTTTTTTTCTTCTTCTATCTGTCCTCCTCTTTACACATGGAACAAAAAGTGTAAGGGTCTAGTATCCTAGATCCCATTGATTATGCAGATTGTATTGATTAGTCTTTTAATCATTTATACTTTGTAAATGTCTCAGCATCCAGAAGAAAATGCCCACTGTAGGCTTTAATATTTTGTCATACCAGTCGCAGGAGGAATTTAGTAGAAACTATCTGACTAGATGTTTTTGACAGAAGTGAGTTTAGGTAATGCATTTTTTTAAATATGTCTTCAAATACCAACATCTGCCCAGAAAAAAAAAAAGAAAGACATTTTCCCAATGTTTGTATTACTTATTAAAAATACCCACAAAACCCACAAAACCAAAAACAAACCATTTCTGAATTATTTTAAATTGAATATAGTGGTTTCTCCAAAAAGATGTAATTTTATACATACAACATCTAAATAACAACAAATGTTATCTATAGATGTAGTAAAGTTAACGCTATATGATTAATTATTACCAGTCCCTTCATATATACCAATAACCTTGCTAAATACAGGTAGGTCTACATTTTCAGTGCACACATTCTTTGCTCAAAGATAAGCTATCTTGGGATCCCTGGGTGGTGCAGCGGTTTGGCGCCTGCCTTTGGCCCAGGGCGCGATCCTGGAGACCCGGGGTCGAATCCCACGTCAGGCTCGCTGCATGGAGCCTGCTTCCCCCTCTGCCTATGTCTCTGCCTCTCTCTCTCTCTCTGGTGACTATCATAAATAAATAAAAATTAAGAAAAAAAGATAAGCTATCTTTGAAAATAAAGAAAATATTCACCTGGCTATTTTTAAAAGAGAATATGACACATTTTGGTCCTGAAAACATTTCAAATTTTAGTATGTGCATTGTTGCTTCCATCTAGATGAATTTACAAACTAAGGAATGACCTATAGAGATTTTTTTAAGTCCAAAAAAATGGTTTGCCAAATTTGTAAGGATAATAATTACAGGCATAATACATTAAATGTGAAATTCAGTGTATGAAGATATAGTTCCTCTGTATTCCTAGAAAAAGAAAATCACTATTGGGAGTACAGGTATCTCCACATCTCCTATATCACTGAACATACAGTTTTAAAATTATACATTGTAAGATAAGACTTTAGTGAATATTGATTAAAATTCTTAATTTTGGCAAAGAAAAAGTAATCCGGGAAATGACCACATGTATTAGTATATGTTAGTTATTTCCAGGTGAAAGTTTAAAGATGATGTGAAAATTTCTACCCTTCAACATATAGATATATGCCCTTGAAATTTATTGGGCCTAAGAATGAACTGGTAGGACTTCATAAAAATGTGAATCCTTATGATGACTCACCTGTCTGAGATTGGGATTCAGTAGTAGGAGGAAGGGCTCGATCGAGTCAAGTAACAAGTCATATAATAAACAGACCACTTTCAGACATGCTAATATGTGGATAATTTCCTCTTTTTTCCCATATGTGTGAGCTTTTTTCAAATTTTGAAATCAGATATATGTCTGAATATTGATATGGCATTTATTTTAGAAATTGACCTCTATCAGTGGTACTGAAGGAGGTTTTTGTCGGTGGTGTTCTTTTGCTTTTTCATGAGCCATTATAAATATTTGGAAATGATTACCAACATTTTCAAGAACAGCACGTATTTCCCAAATGGCTGCTTTTTGTTTGCTACTTTGCTAACCTCTGGAAACCAAAAGCTTAAAATAAAATCTCTGACCTCCAGAGGTGTTTAATCTGGTTAGGAAATTAAAGCACATAGATGAATATGTTAATGAGACTGATTAGAAGATTATAAAATGATATCTTCTAAGGTTCTCAAGACCTCATTGGTAAGTGCGAGGAACATGAGAAAAGGAATCAAAACATGAAGTCGATTACCTCTCTGTGCCTCTTAGAAGTTCTTTGATGTGTGTTTTTAAACCTTTACATCGTCCACTTTAAACTTAGTATGAAAATACTTCCTTTTTATAAATCACTGGCTGATAGTTAGACATGTTTACAATAATTTATATTAAGATATAAGTAATTCTATGCATATATCATAAATATGATTTCTAAGAACTCTAAATGTTTTTTAAAAGCCAAAAGATGTTAAAATGTGAAGGTAAAGCTAGGAGAATATGTGGGAAAATTATTGCAATGAAAGGACCTCAGGAGGGAGAGAGAAGTAGGGTGTGATGCAGCTCATGTGTCACACATGAAGGTGTAACTCTAGAGAGCCACTTCTGGGAAAATTCTAAAAAATCGTCTTAATTTTAAAATGTAGGCAGAAAGCTCTCCCACATACTGTATTTTAAGACATTATTATTGTAGTCTCTATATTCTTTTTATTGTTAGGATTCATTGCATATATATTTTTATATAAAATGTAACTAAATTAATAGCAATGGGATATTATATGTGCATAAAGGAATGAATTATGATTACTAAGGGAAACGTTAAAATCCTTGATTCGTTGTATAGAAATCTCAACTTCAACACTTTCTTAATGTGAATTTTTAAATTCATACACATTAATTGTATTGAAATAATCTGTAGAGAACATAATCTAGTCTTTATTTTTGCCAGTATTTTTCTTATGAAAAATTCTTGTGCATCGAAAAATCAGCACATTCATTAGTAAATGCTTATCACATAGACCTCGACATAAAGAACCTCATTGAAATCTCTATGTGGTGACATAAAAACATAAGGTAAAGTACTGATGTTTAAGAAACACAATCTAGTAGGGATAAGACACACACTGTGATATTCGTATGTCAGTAGAATCACTATATAATTAATATCATTAAAGTTGACCAGAAAAAAGTCATAGCTACTCACATGTGACACAGCTCCCTGTTACTCGGCCAGCTACAGTAAGTGGGGAGTCTGAGTCACATGTTCAAGGTCAGGCAAGGAAGACATTTCATTGTGGGCAATTGGTATGAGCAAAATATAGTAATAGCACTATTTGAGTAAATAGTATGGAAAACATTCTCTTAATTAGGCATCCAAGTCTATGGCTTAGCATGTAGAAATGAGTTCATTTTCTGTGTTGGTCATTCTTCAAAAACTAGGGCATTCTTTTTCTTCCCAATTCTGTATCCTTCTGATCCTTGCACTGATTCTCTGGTTACCTGCCTGTGGTCCTGTAATTGCCTGCTGACCATTCTTTTTGCTCCCCACTCACCTACCTACATTGCTCCCTGCTACCTTCTGCACAGTCCCCTTATCCACCTACCACTTTGTCTTCACTTTTTCTTATGAGCTGTAGTTTTGCAAGTATTGATGCCTGACATAAAATTTCAAGAATGACTTCCCCACAGAGAGTATCACTGTTAGCAGTTTGCTGCATAGTCTTCCCATTTGATGTAGTGTCTTCTAGTATTATTAAAGCTTAAAATATTTGCTTGTTCCTGTTTGCTTAAAATTTTTTGAGAATTTTACTCACATAACTAACTTTCTGAAACACAGTGTTTAATGGCTGTGTATATTCTGTGCTGTGGATGAGGCTTCATGATCTGCATTCATTTTTCTAATCTGCAAAATGGGGTTAATCATACCTCATTTTCATTTTCCTAATCTGCAAAATGGGGTTAATCATACCTCACAAGGCTGTATTTTTATTATATACTAAAACTTCCCAATGCTGAGCGCTGACATATGTGGAAAGATTCTATGTCTTTCCTCTTAGGCTTATTGCAAGATGTTTGTCTGAGGCATGCTTAGAACCTGCCAGGTTTATTTGTTCACTAATTGATGCTGTCATATAATCCCAAATTAACATTTTAGACCCCCATACGCACACATGCCCCACATCTTTCTTTCTGAGTAAAAATTGCCACTTGTTAAAGGTTATTCTCCAGGCACGACAGATGTAGGGATTGTGAGTATAGACATGGAAGTGAATTGAAGGTAATTCAGGTTGCCTTCATATTTAAAGCCCAGAAGGGGACTGTGACGATGTTGATGGAAAGAAAAAAAAAAAAAAAAGACATTGCCAGTAGGGCTCTTCTATTGGGAAGTAGGAAATGTACACAGTGAGAATATGAGGTTGGTCCTGGATATGTTTTACTGAATATTCTAGAAGGTCCTCAAAGTGGAAACATTAAGAAGGTATTTGGAAATAAACCTAGAGCTACTTGAAGAATGTGTATAATTTAGGAATTTCCTATGCACATGCCATGGTACAAACCATGATTATGTATGAAGTCTCAAAACACGATTTGAAAAATGTGATGTATCTTTCAATATTTACATTGCCAATTATGAATAGTCTTCAGTTGGAATCCCATTTTTTACATTTGCTGCGTGATTTGGTGTAGTACTCCTTTTCCTCCTATAGGATGGAGGCATATCCAAGCCAGTTCTCATGTTTCAATGAAATTTTTTATAGAAGGTGTCTGTCCCAGTTCATACAGTCTCCTATCAAATACAACTGAGTACGATTCAGTGAGAACTTACCATGTGCATGCATGCCTCTACTACTATGCATGCATTTCTTCATCTAATCTTTACAGAAGTTCTGTGAGTCATGTGCTGTCATTGGCTTCATTTTACAGATGAGCACACTAAGGCACAAGGAGGTTAATATGTGTGCCAGCATCCCTACTGACAGTGGCATGAGACCCTGGCCAGCCTGACTCTTGAGCCCGAGCTTTGAACCATTACTGGCTTGAACATGAGTGGTTTCATGTGGAATGTCTTTGCTAAGAAAAGGAATGTCCTAATGATATGGTCCTAAAGGGGATGATTCTGGGTCCCGAGGAGAACACGAGGCAAAAGAGAAAAACTACCAGAACGTTGAGAGCAGTTGAAACCTGGATATAAATGAAGCTCCCTGAGGAAAGACAACTTGTATCAGAATAGTTCCCATTATTTGTGTTCTTACACTTTGAATCAAGGAAGTAGTTGACCATGAGTTTGAAAAATAGAAATAACAATAGTGTAATTATAAGTAGTATCAGGAAAGGTATTAGTATCAATATTAAATATAAATAATATTAAATATACCACACATCTTTATTATATAATAGTAATATACTACCTAACATAGACAACTTAGTAGATCACATGCCTGCATACCTTAAGGGTAGCGCACGTGTCTTCAACTTTTCTTTCGTTTGCATGTCACATGTCTTACTCATTTTACAGGAGATGCTCCCTAAACATTGATCGATTTAACATTTGTGTAACTTGGTCTTTCTTAAAAATATTTTCAAGACTGTGAATGGATTGTCTTTTTATTCTGCTGATTTATAAGTACTTTAATACAATATTTTGTAAATGTTTAAAACAAAAACCTTCACTTCATTCATTCATTCATTCATTCATCCATTCGTTCATTCCACAAGTACTACCTGCACTAAATTTTATCTTCTTTCACATGCCCAAGGACATCAAGAAACAATTCTCTGCTCTATCTCACTATCACATTTTGTTTTCTAATCTATCCTTCTTACCAGTTCTTACTTCTTCCATTTGAAACATTGTTTTCTTAGCACAACTTCCTCTACCAGCTACTGCCCCATTTCTCTGTTTTTCTTTGCAGCAAAACCCCTTGCGTGAGTTCTCTTTAGGCATGATCACCAGTTCCTGGGCTCTCATTTGCCCATGCAAATCAGGTTTTGCCAAATCTCTCCATTCCAGCTGTTCTGGTGGAATCATCGATAACCCCCATGTTGCCGAGTCTTAAGTGTAGTCCTGAGTCCTCATCTTAATTGACCCGTGTCCAACATGTGGCCACTTGTTCTCCTACCATCTCATTGGACAGTCCTAGGTATTCTTACTTGATTTTCTCTTTTCCTGACATCTGAATGCTGGAGTGGCCCAGGGATTAGTTCTGGGCACTTTTTTTTCTATCTTCACTCACTATCCTGGAAGTCTTACTAGTCTCATGAGAGAAATATCTGAGTGATTTAAAAGAAATGATGTACTGCGTCCGGCTAAGATTGAAAGCAGCAGCTGTCTTGTAGGAACAAGGGCTTCATCCCAAAGGGAGGTTTTGCCAAGAAGGAGTGGTGTGCAGACATAGTTGCCCGGAAGTTGAGAGATTTAGGGAGAGTAATTTGCTAATCAACCTCAGACTTCAGCTTTGGTATGGAAATAAGCCTGAACTGTGAATAAGGGTAAGTGTAAGCAGAAGGGAGAGCCTGCTAAATTAAGTGCTTCGGTTCTTCATGTTTGGGTTTTACGGATCTTAACACGGTTTTTAGGTCCATAAATTTGGCAAAATCAAATTTGTATGTTTATATTTATGTACAGTAATGTGTATGTATTTATCTATATATATAGAGAGAAGTCTGTAGATAAAGATATTTTGATGTAAAAGATTAGACTATGGTAAGCATTAAATACGTATTTGAACAGTTACTACATGATGAGTATTTGATAAATGGGGCTATTTGGTCTTCACGTTATTAATTCCAGGCATTCTTGCAAGTTCTAAAGTGAACATATATGGAAGCATCTATATACACTAGCCTAAAGAAAGCATTGTTATTTTCCGCTAGGGCCAAATGCAAGAATTCTGTTATTGTCCCTCTTAGTTACCCTAAATCTTAACCTCTAAACTTCTAGTGTTTCACTAAACTCTAATTCATAGTTTAATTAGACCAGATAGACCATCTCCAATACTTGATGTCTTTGAACTTAACTTAATATGACTCTATACAACTTCAGGGTAATAAAAAAATGCATAAAAACAATCATTTAACTGAAAAAGATAAGGTTCTTTATTTTTATGTGGTAGCAGGTATTGTTCCTTGTAACTTTCTCTTCAGGATGTTTTGCCAAAGTGTTTAAAATATATATAGGATAACTTATTATAGCTTAATTTTCATTCAGTTACCTTTATTAAATTACAAATAAATACTTAGCTCTTGCAAAAAAATAAATGCATGTGAACTCTCACCACTGACAAAACTGTGGGCGGGTCCTAGCATCATTGGTCTAGTCCCAGTTGTCTGTATTTTTTTTTTTTTAAGAATGAGGATATGAAGCCCTAACAGCAATAATATCATCATCACCAGTCTCTCTCTCCTCTCTCTGTCTTCTCTTTCCTTCTCCTTCCTTTCTCTCCTTCTCTCTTTCAGTACTTTTCTCTCATACCTGCTTTTAAGAGTGTTACATTGATTGCCTCATGAGGCTTAACTTTCATACTCAGAACCTCACCAAAAGAAAAGGAAGACTTTCTTTCCTCCTTCTTCAAAAAAAGCCCCCCCCCAATCCCCCCCCCCCAAAAAAAAACATCCCAGAAAGGTCCCTGATTGACCTAGTTGGGGGATCGGAGTACGCTGTCCTGAACACATTGGCCATGTCCAGGTACTGGGATTGTTCCAGCTTGGATGAGATACTGCCCTAGTGGCCACAGAGGTGAAGTGTGCATATCAGCTCTTGAACCAGGGTTAAGCTAGCAGTCTGAATGAGGAGTACTTCTGGTCAACCTCATTGATTCCTCCAGTCCCTTGATGGTTCTGTTTTTCTCTATTCTCTTAGTTCCTCCAGAGCTCTTCATTTCTGACCCAACAGGTCACCCAAACTACTATTTCACCCCAATTTTTGATGTTCTTCATGTAGGACAATGTCCCGCATACCAATATCCAATAACATGGCATCAGTAACAACATTCACTTTTTATATTCTTACACCTAGAACAGGGATCGGTTTAGAAAAAGAAATTGCACAGTTGTACAATGGGGCCCATCATAACCTAGTATCGGCCAAAAATCTGTCAAAGCTCCCCCGTCCATTTGTTGTCCTTTGTTGGCTTACACTGTCCTTCTGCCTACAGTGATTTCAGGCCTTCAACTGTCTTCTCAAAATTGGACCTCCTGGCCCCTGGTGGATGACTTTTCCATCATTTATTAAGATTCTATCATTATTTCAAGCAAAACCTTAATGGTTCTTTTATCTCACTTTCCCCCACTTCATCTCCAATAAAATGTACAAACCTGTGTCCACTCTTTCTAAACTATTTCCTTTTACTTTTAAGAGATAAGAGCTGCCTTTGAGCCACATCATTTGTGCACAGGAGGAACACAAACTTCTCTTGCTTCCACTGAGGCCTTGCCCAATCCATTCCTTCTCAGTCATGTGTCACCAGTCCCTTCTTTTCTAAGAACTAGTTCTCTAAATGATCCCAACTCTGCAATATTCACAAACATTTAAAAAGAGACAGAGCCACCCTGCTCTGGCATGCACACACTTGGTACACACACTCAAAACTTCCCTTGGGCCCTGCCCCCCTCTTTAGTGCCCTCCCTTATTTCTTACATGGAAGTTTTTGAAAGAACAATTTCTAGTCACTGCCTCTGGCCTTTTAATTTGATCCCTGCTCCCCTGTTGCCATCTGACTTCTCATCCTCAGCCCATAGAATTGCTTTATAGGGTTCTCATAGCCTCTTGCCAAATCCAATGGACATCTCTTGTGTTATCCATTGTTTTATTTATTTTGACTATTACCTTTGCTAGCCACTCTCTCAGTTTTCAAACTCCCAAGTCCCATTTTTAATATTTTTTAGTTTTTTTTTTAATTTTTATTTTTAAGTAATCTCTACATCCAGCATAGGGCTTGAATTCACAAACCGGAGATCAAGAGTCACTCACTTTACTGATTGAGCCAGTCATGTACCTTTACCTCTCTCATTTTTACTCTGCCTCCTAAGGACTATCATGTATCATTGCTCCTAAATTCTACTGCTCCTCATTTTACTTGTTCTGTTAATGTCATACTGATGTCCTCAACTATCATACTGTCCCGGAAGTAGATCGGCACTATAATAATCTTGAGCATCTCCACATGGGTGTCCTCTTCCATAATTATTTGGAATTTCCACAATTGAACACATCATCTCTTTTTCCCTAAAATGATAACGTCTTCTATTTTTCTCTTTTTTCAGTCAATAGTAACAGTATCTACATAAAATTCCTGATATTATTAAATAGAAAACCTAGCTAACATTCATTCAATTCATAGGATGTACCTGACTATGCCAAGTACTTTATATGAGCTATCTCAACTAATATTTACAGTCTGTAAAGCTGATGGCACCTCATTTCCAATTTATATTTTTGGTTACTGAATTTAAATGTGTTAAATAATGTGCCAAAGTCACTTAGGAAGGGTGGCATTTGGATGTAATTGAGGACACATGTTGAACCATATGGTACTTCCTCAGACTGGTCTTTGATTTCTCCTTAATCCTCCATTCTAAAATAGCACCTTGCATTGTTATTTTACTTCCCCAGTATTTCTTGAATGTGTTCTCCAAAAATCTCTTAATCCCACCAAAGTACCCTTACGTATGTGTCCATTATCACTGTGCTGAAATAGTGCACTGATATGCTTACATTCCTCAGAATTAGACTTCTCAAATACAATCTCCCAGCACCAGTGATTAAAAAACACAGTTATTAAAAAACACAGTAAGGAATAAACCAAGACAAGACAGACACAATTCTGAGGATGTTCTTCCCTTCTCAAAGCTTTTTGATAGTTCCCACTGTTACTGAGCTAGATGCCAAGCCAGTAAATCTAATTCGCCAGGTCTTGTTGATCAAACCTCGATGCGCATGCATCTCCAACCTCATCTTCCACTGCTCCAATTCTGGGTTTCCCTCTTCATTAGTAATGCAGACTGCTTGTGGTTCTTCCTACATCTGGTGCTGTGACGTACTTCTGGGCCTTTGCTCCTGCTACCGCATCCTCTTGGAAGACCTACTCCTGGCTTGTTTCCTCTGAACTAAAATAACACCCACTGTCCCCTGCCAATCAATCAATTGTCCAATACCTGCTTGTTAACTCCCTCCTTGACTTCAAGAACAAAATAAATATCCATTTTCTTTATTTCTGTACTAACATCTGCATATTTCCATGAATGGACTTACAAGTTTGTTTTATAATTACCTATTTCTATCTAGTCTGGGCTTCTTGAAGTCAGAGACTGCATTCTTTTTGTACTCTATTGACTGGCCCAAGAACACCATGTTACTTACCTTAGTGTGTTCATTTCTCCTCAAGTAATAGTATGACTTCTTGAAGGAGATAAACTTTGAGTTGGATCTTGAATAATTGGTTTAGAAATAAAGGAGAGAAGGCATATTTGAACCTATGTTTGACCATCACTGGGATTAATTTGATCCCATATAACATTTGTGTTTATAGTACTCCATGATATTTCACACTGTGTATTCTACACTGTGTTTTTCATGAAACATGTATATATTTAGAAGGTGCAATGATTGTCTGGGTTTGGAAACAAAAGTGTTTCCTAAAATCAGTTAATATTGTGATTAATTATAAGTACTTTAAAAACAGCACTGGGTGAGATGGCATCTGTGGTTGGCAATAGACATGCTGTGGGTAATTTATTATTAAAGACCTTTAAAATTTTAAAAACCCAATTAAAAAAAACTTATAATTGAAGGGTAGGAAAAATGCTTCTTTAAAAAGCGGCAGTAAGATTAGCAACATCACACAACCTCCAGGCAAATGCTGATCTCACATAATAATAAATTCTCTGCCTATTTCTTGTGTGAGTTAAATATCATTGAAACAACTGCACTGATAACACCTCGGGCTATCATCATGTTAGATTTCTGTAGATAATAAAGAATGGGAGACTTGCACAGAAAAAAAAATGGAGAAAAGGAAAACTCTGTTTTTAGAAAAGTTGCAGTTTCTTTTTTTTTTTTTTTTTTTTTGATCTGAAACCCTTGCTTCTCCAATGGTATTATCACAAGAATTGGTTTGTTTCCAAGTAGTGTTAAGTCCTTGCTATCCACTTAAGATGGATTGTCACTCTTTGCAAAGCCTGCCCAACTATATACTTCCATTAGATGCAAAACTTGAGGTTCCTGGTATCATCTGTATGTATTTCCTACCGCAGTACATTCTCTGGCTTTGGCAGTTGGGCCATTTCTTGTAAATTCCCGAGTTCAATGATGATAATGTTTGCACCCCCTTTAAAAATGATAGTGGTTAAGGATTATTCTTTCATGTTAAGCAAAAATGATGATGATTATGACAGAGGCAAGAGGTTGAGTAAAAAATACTGTCCCAAGGAAAGAATGGAAAGCAGAAATGTTTAACAATGCAGAAAATCATCACCCTTTAAAATGCTCATATGTGTTTTTTATTTGCAAATAAAATAAGATTTTTTAATGGAAATTTTATTGCCTAATTAAATCCTGAAATATTACCCTGCATTTTAGTTTTTGTTAGGATTTTGTTACTGATACTTATGACGTCTTTAATCACTTTTTAAAATTAGTTTTGCCTTCTTGATTCCCTTAGTTTGTTGATTTCTTGAGGAAATATTTTTGTAACTTATACACTTGCTAAAGTTGCAAAAATGTTAATGTTGATTGGATTATTCTGAGATATGCATATACATATCTAATAATCCTGTAGTAGTATTAATCAAACTTTTAATAGTTTTTTCTTTTTTAGATGCAGCATATGAGTGAAGAAATGTGTTAAAGAAAAATAGTTTAAATTCTTTTTACTGCTGGCATAAAATATGCTGATGAATTAGGAAATGAAATGTTTCAAAGAACAACGAGATTGGAAGAGGATATGTTGCTACTTCCAGAAAAATATTTTCCCAGGAAAAAATAAACATAAAATTAGTAGAAACTGCCCTTGGAAGCTTGGCAGCCATTTGCAAAGGGAGTAAGACCTGGTTTTGTTGAAGCAGGTTTATTAAGAAACAGAAAAAAAATGATTTCTTCTACCTTAATTATCTGCTTAAAAACAGGCTAGTTTTGGGTCTTGTCATGGTACCTATTCTGAAGTCTATAAAAGGGGACTTGATTTCAAAAATTAAAGGATGCCTGTCCAACCAACTTCTTTATTAATTATTTATTTATTATTTTTATTTTATTTTGTTTTGTAACAGGAGGAGATTTGTTTATAGTTGAAGTTGCTCAAATTCATAGAGGAAAAAACCTTTTCTGTAAATGTTAACTCTTCAATTTAAATACAAGTAGGGGAATCTCATTTTGCTACTTTCCTTGTTGCTGATATGAGATGTAATAGCAAAAATAATTTTTATGGTATATGTGTAAATATATAAATAGATCTCTCTCTACATATGTCTATATAAAACAAATCTTTTGTGTGATGTTTTTTTCCTCCACCAAATAGCAAATTTCCAATTACAGGTACTAGTGAGATATAGGGAAAACAAATTTAAAATGTGATGGCAAAATTTAGTTAAGGATTTATAATAAAATGTCATTAATTCATATTTTTTAATTTAGTATTTGTAATAATTTATTAGTACTAAACTTAAGTTCACATTTGTATTGCACAAAAGGAAAAATGTTTGCTAACAAGATGGAATAGAAAATATGAATTATGTATTTTAGGGAAAAAACCCCTTTATTTCACATTTGAAGCAGCAATTTCTTGGCAAAAAAATATATTAATTAAAATTTATTTATTAGAAAACCCATGTGTTTTACTAGGCGATATTCCATAGTTAGTATTATTTTAATAATACTTATATGTACTTAAATTTTCCTAATTTTTCTTGTCCATCAGTCAGTAGAGAAGTAACTAATTTTTTTTAAGTAACTAATTTTTATCTTTATTTCTTATAAAAAATTTCATGAATTCTAAAAGAAGTGATACATGCACTTTTTTTTATTTTTACAGCTTTGCTGCTGTCTTTAATCTTGAAGAGCTCAATAACCAGAAATAAATGATCAGACAACAAAAATAAATGAAAATGATGATTTAAGGTATTGCTATAAAGTCATTTCAAGAATACTTTGTACTATTGCAGCTGAGGTAGTTTTATTGATACCTTGTTTAAGTTTATAATCTAAGAGGTTAATAAATTTCATTACTTAGAAATTAAATTTGCGTCTTTCCTAGTTCTACTTTTGCCAGAGGATTAAAGGATCAGCAGGAAGACTCACTATGCATTTCTCCCATCTTCTTCCTTAGAGCTCATGTGGTTAGTGTATAAGGTCTCAGCGTCTGCCATCTCTTTCCCTCCTTCCTTAGACCTTGAAAAGCTTTGCCATTTCCAACTTAGCTTCTGAGATAATCTCTGAACTGATTTCCTAGTCTCTGAAGGAATCCCCTCCATCCCACACTACATGACTTAAAAGCCATGAAAGTGTTAATACAAATATAAATTATATTGCCTCATTTTCTGTCTTCCATGGTTTAGCCTATTTGGTATATCTTACTATCCCCTCTTTCTTAAAACTGTTTTTGTCGAATCAACTCTATTTCTATAGCACAAATGATCCCCGTTTTTAATCATTGGTTAACTATTTCTGATCCAGTGGTCTTATTTCTCTTCACTACCTGGCATGATTCACTTAGCTCTTAAGTCCCCCTGAAGTCCAATAATTCTCAGAAGACTTTGTACTTCTATTGATTCTTCGCCTTTACCTATAGTCCTATAGCAACATAAGGAGTCTTCCAAAGCCAGTCCTCGATTATTCATCTGATTTTTGTTGCTCACGGGGTTTATGTTGATAAACTCTTAAAGATTTCCTGTTGTTCTCATGATAGGCTAAAATTTTCAGTTAATGCTCAGAAGGGCCTGTATTGTCTGGCCTTTCCTTGCATCAATATTAACATCTCTCAATTATACCACATTAGAGCCTTGGTCTAGCTAGGCTGAAAGCTTTGCATTTCTACAAATAGTCTAGTCTTCCTCAAGCTGGTAGGTCTTTGCACACATTGAATCTTCTACATGGAACAGTCAAAACAACCCTTCTACCTACTGCAGACTTTCAGTGGTCTAGACAATTATTTCCCTTCTACCATCTTCATTTTTCAGGGGCAGCGTTATCTCCTCTCTTCTTTCATGATACTCTATACTTGTCTTGTCTGAGGGCTCATTATTCTATGATGTCTTCCCTTTCAAATGTGTAGAAGTAGGAATATATCAATCCAACTCAACATTTTGTTCCTTGCATTTAGTATATGGTATTGAAAGCATGAAAGAATTAGAGTGTAACTAGATTTTTTTCAATTTCCTCTCAAGTAGTTTTTAAGCTTTCTGTGAAGCTAAAGCATGTCTTTTAGTTATATTACATTATATTTAATAAACTTAAAAACATGCCAAGTAAATATATTATCTCCTTTCACACAGGATATGGTAATAATTAAATATGAGTTGTAAAAAATACTTTTGTTTGTTAACATTCAAGGTACTTGAACAAAATGCATTCTTACTTTACATGTAGATACATTTGTTTGCAGATAAAGGCATTGTAAGTCTATAACAAAATAAAGCCTAAAAAACATACAATTTTTAGCACTGGCTTTTTATCAATTTTGAGAAAGTCGCCTTATGAAGAGTATATATATCTGTATGTCATTTCTTACACCAAGCTTCCCATAAAATAGTTTCATCTAGTCTTCTTTTAATCTTGTGTGGTTTAGAAGTAGTTCTAGAAATTTTGCGTTCAGTTTGCATGTTATATTTCAGGTGTCTTCAGACCTCCGTATAATCATTCAGTTTTTTAGGAGCATCTTCGACAATATAGTGATGATTCAGTTTTAATCTTGGTTTAATGCTGAATTCTATTTTATATTATTTTATGTTTTAAAAGTTATTTTATTTTTGTTTTTATTTATTTTAAGTAAATAAAATAACTTAATGTGGAGCTTGAACTCATGACTCTGCATTCAAGTATTGCATGGTTCACTGACTGAGCTGGCCAAGTGCCCCTAAAGCAGAATTTTAATCTAGGTACTACCCTAAGCTTGTCTTGTGCCCTTGGGAGAAATTCTTTCAATTTTTCTCATTTTAATTCTTAGCACTTTTAAAATATAAGTATTGGATTGGATGATCCTTCAAATTTCTTTCAAATTCTACAGTACATGATTTTTTTTTTAATTTAACTCTATTTGTGATAACAAGCATCAGATGTAAGTCTGCAATTTAAAAATTCCAGTTGAAGGGATCCCCAGGTGGCTTGGTGGTTTAGCACCTGCCTTTGGCCCGGGGTGTGGTCCTGGAGTCCCGGGATCGAGTCCCACGTCGGGCTCTCTGCATGGAGCCTGCTTCTCCCTCTGCCTGTGTCTCTGCTTCTCTATTTCTCTATGAATAAATAAATATTAAAAAAAATTCCAGTTGAAAAAATAACAAAAATAAAAATTCCACTGTTGAAATAAGAAAATTATAAGGCTCACTCTTGAGAAAAAAACGTGGTTTTATGAGACAAAAGTTCATTTATTTAGCACATTTCAAATATAAGGAATCTCTGACTCTGCTATTATATTTAAAATCTATATTATTTAGTTATTATGGATAATAGCATGAATTACACAAACCAGCTTAAGATAACATTTTTTTATGTTTGGAAATCATATATTCCATGCCTTTTTTTTTTAAGATAAGAATTTTAAGTTCAAGAAGGAGAGATGATAGGTGTCATATATGACTTCACTTTAAAGGTTGAGTTTATTGTGAAATGTGTTTGGTACAGTAGAGGAAGACATTTTAGTGCTATACCAGTTTAGAAATACGTTTAGGCCTAAACAGCCCTGAGCTTCCTATTTATTTATTTAATCATTCATTTGTTCATTTGTGTATGTTGAGAATGTTCTTCCGCCATTATTTAGATTTCTATTTCTATAAGTGTGTTTGCACTTATTTGGTACATCCTGTGGTCCAGGCCGCGTTCTGAACGGGTGTAACTAACTCGCTGGTGAGTCAGCAGACACGACTCTTGACCTAATGGGCTTACAGGCCACAGAGCTGCGCAGAAAGATTCTGTGTGCTTCCCCGAGATGTGCTCCAGCAGACAGGTTGTGGTTCTCACAGAGGAAGTGGTTCTTTAATATTAAGGAAGCACACTTGGCCTCCCCTCAGAATTACTCTTTAGTCAGAATGATTTCTAATCCAGAATACCTGGATTCCCGTTACAATTCCTTGAAGACAAACAATAATGTTTTCCCCATACTACCTACCAATGTGCCTTTTCAAACTTTGGTGAAATATTTTTCATTTCTAAGGTTCATAGCTACCCCCTCTCCCTGGAACACAGCTTTGTACAGTGGCTAATCATTGGCCCCAGTCTCTTTTATATACTAATTATTTGCTTTCCCTCAGTGGCTATTTTAGTCTTACTTGTTCCTATGTGGTGTCCCTACTTGTTCTTGTCAAGAACACCCCTGCCTTAACAGTCTTCTCTAATACCGAAACTCAGGGCTAAGTGCAAGAATTTGACCCTTCCTTTGTAGTTGGGACCATGGGTTCTTTTTTTTTTTTTTTTCTTTGGGACCATGGGTTCTTTAAGCAGATTTTCCATCTCCTTCTGAGCAGCATTCAACCTCTAGTACTTTCTATTGGAAAAAAGGAAAAGATAAATAAAGCAGATCTTTACAAGTCAACTGGTTACACAGGTTTAGGCTTATTATACAGATATTTTCCTTGTTTTCCTGATTCTCCGAATCATTCACGTTTTCTCCTGGTTGAATGACAGAAAGCTTGTTGGAGAAAATGGGAAATGTTGCTTACATGAATGGTTACCCTTTTCTTCTGACTTAAGAAAGTGAAGGAGATAGAAGACAGAGTAGTGGATGGAAACAGGAAAGAAAAGGTAGGGCATTTTTTTAAAAAAATGAAAGCAATGGAACATCAAAAAAACTAAAAGGCAACCAAGGTCACTGAACATATGCTCGCATTAACCGAAGAGTAAAG
Organism: Canis lupus dingo; assembly: GCF_003254725.2. Classification (NCBI taxonomy): domain Eukaryota; kingdom Metazoa; phylum Chordata; class Mammalia; order Carnivora; family Canidae; genus Canis; species Canis lupus. Next base: position 51,041,650 of record NC_064258.1, on the reverse strand, counting down.
GAAAGAAAGCAAAGCTTCGAGAAGCAGGAAGGCAGTTCTCTTCATTGTCCTTCCACCTAAAGGATTAACGGGAAGGAGTTTCCAGCAAATAGCTGGCAGCATATGCAGTACTTTGACTCATGTCTGGAGGCAGCTCAATAAAGCAGTTTTTCCTTTTCCAGAAACACGACAATGCACTGAGATTAAATGAGAGATGGGATAGCCCCCACTCCTGCCAACCACACGCTCGATCCAGATGCCACTTCAATCATTTCTATGGCCGTAGAGTGGCACATTGCAACCCCCACCTCTCTCTCATCGGGGCCGTGACTTTAGAGCTTCAATATAAAAATTTGACTAAAGTGGTTTAAATTTAGCCACGAAACTTCAGACAATAGATCAAAATTTCATAGGTACTTGATCTGTTTGACTTTATTTTTTCAAGACAATAAATATCTTTTTGTGCCATCTCGTAGCTTATACTCAGGGAATGATCCAGTACAAAGGAATAAAAGGAGTTTAATGTTTTGAAAGATAACTGTTCCACACCGAAATTATCTCTAAAATTTGTGATTGTTGGAGCAATATGAAAAACTGGAAGCACCAACTGAATTTTAATTTTTCTTTAGTCTTCTTAACATATAATAATGCATACCTATAGGTAGATATTTGGTTAACTATAGCTGACTTGCCAAATGTACAGAGACCCTATTGGTGTTGTCTCAGAGAACTCAAATTAGTTTGCAGAACTTTTACTAAATACAACTTTTTTAAAACTTTAAAATAGTTCCCTCTTATCTTGACTTTAAGTATTTTTTCTGTCATCTTAGTTTTAAATAATATCATCTATTGAAAACTAGCCACAATGAAGGACAAAAATATTTCAATAATTGTCTGATTTTTATAAGTTTTGGTTTTACTGTGAGTAGAGAATAAACTTTAATCAATCAGAGTATTTAACTCTATGAAACTTCATTGATATTTCTACTGGAGATATCATTGTGATACGTAGGTACATGATGACATAATGATGCAAAGAAAAACAAACAGACAAAAAAATAAAGCAAAACATTGATTCCCCATTAGTACACACCTTGATTATTCACAGTTCTTTTTAATCTAGAAGCTCAATTTAAGATAATGTGAACAATTTACAATAGGGGGGAAATGCTCTTTTTAAGACTCAGTAGCATATTTTATATTTGAAGTCATAGTTTTTTTTTTAAACAAAACAAAACAGGATTCATCTATTCAAAAAAAGAGAACTTACAGTCTTTGCATCATTTTCTACAAATATTTAATGATTGGTTAATGGAACCATTTGCCTTCCAAGTACCTATAGGATTTTATAGGACTTATAACACAGCCCTGTATCTGCCAAATATGATAGGGAGTGAAAATTCCTTAAGGAAGTTATAAAAAATTGTTTGGGGAGTCCAGAAAAGATACAGTATTTAGTTTTAGGGTCTGATACAATTTTAGAGCTGACTAGCTAGTCTCCCGTTATTTTATAGTTTATAGTCTCCCTTTAAAAACTTCTTTCTTAAAAAAAAAAAAAAAAAGTGCTGCGACTGTATTAGAGCTTCACTGATTTGTTTTAATTGGAAGAAAGGAGGCAGAAGTATCATAGGGCAGCAGTAAGTCTGAGAAGACCAGGCCGAGATAGCAGTAGGATGTGTCACATTGAGAATGCCAGTAAATTACCTCGATTGGCCTCATTTTCCACATCTACCAGATGAAAGCATGCAGGACATTACTTGTTCTGTCCAGTTCATAATTTTTATGATTATATGAAAGACTATTAGGAATAAATGAAATATCTGCTATGATTAAGCAAAGCCTAATTTTTAAAAAATAATATGCATGGGTTTTTGGTTTTGTTTCAGTTGTTAAGCAGAACATGCTTCAAAGTAGATGGACTCAGCCTTATTTCATTTATAATTAGTATCATCAGCTGGCATAAAACAATTAATGTGCTTTTTCTGAGGGATTTTACCATTTCTCCTGTTATATACTTTAAGCTACTCATTTGTTTATCATATTATTAAAAGATAGCTTTTAGGTCGAAGCATGCTAAATGATCACAAATCCCAAATTTAATGAAGTAGAAATTAGTGACATTTTATTTCCTTTTTTCTCACATCATCATACAATAAAAACCACACTGGCATTTTATAATATCTGGAGGACATGATAAAATAGAGAGGCTACTCAAATAAAATCCGAACACCGTGGCTAAGGCTGGGAGGCTGACAGCTGTAGTAAAGAGTAGATCACAAATTCATTAATGAGGGCTCCCTTTTATAATTGAATTACCTGGTCTTTTATCTGTTTTAAGTAATATGTTCTTCCATCAGTGGCCATGTATTGAGTGCATAATACGTTCAGGGACCCAGCTAAGAAACTGGAAGGGGCAGATGTGTGGAGAAGATCCCCAAACAGGAGCTGGTGACGGTAAAAGCTGATTACAAGGAGGAGAATGCACTTCATGGTCCCTGCACCGTGGAGTGAGAGAGGATCCTTCAGGACCAGGCGCCTACCCTAAAATCAGGTGGGACGAGGAACGTGATTTACTTAGTGCTGAGCCCTTAGCATTTATCCTGTAGCAAGAGGGAAAAATAAAATGGAGAAACCAGTGGGTGCTCAGTTGGTCATTGCTAATTATCTGTATCAATCTCGTGTATAGATTACAGATATCTCACATACCTAATTTTATTTGGTGCACAAAACAAATACCTGTTCATACATTTTTTTTTAAATCCTCTCTTATTTGCAGCAGGGACTTCAGTTGAGTTTCTATTACTTTGTGCTGCATATGGAAACATCAGATACGCAGTAGGATGGGCCAACTAGGAAGTCATTTGTGGGAAGATTGATGTTGTGTTTGTCATAGGATAAAACCTCTGGCAGGAATACAGTCCCAGGCATAACGAGGTTGGCTCAGAGAGGAGGTCTTGGTTTTTGCAGGAAGATAGAATTCTCAGGCAGCCTGGCCACTGGCAACTGTGAATACAATAGTGTCCTGCCACTCCCCCCCCACTCCCTGTTTTCACTGTTTGTGTCACCCATCTGTGCGGTCTGGGGGCAGGTGAGCCTCCTTCTAACAAATCGTCAGGTCACTGGTCCCTGATGCTGCCTCTTGAGGCCCCTGTCATTCACCTCACTTTGACTCGTCACACGCATTATCATCTCACATCATCGCAAGAAGGCAATGGGTGGGTACAGGATAGTAAGATATTTTGAAAGAGAGAGGCCACATTCCCATGGCATTTATTTCAGGATATGGCATTTTTACTGCAGTATATCATTATAATCGTGTTTATTTTATTCCTAGTTACCGTTGTTAATCTTCTGCTCTGTAGGACTGATGATCTAGACTTCATCATAGAGAGGTGTGTATAGGTGAAAACATAGTAAAAATAGGATTTGGTACTATCTGCAGTTTCAGGCATCCGCTGGGGGTCTGGGGAGTACACCTGTGGATAAGGGAGGATGATTGTGTTTCCTGGAGTATTGGGGCTGAGGTTCACGGAAAACAAAACTGTAAGCAAAAACGGAAATTACACTTTTATAAACTTGATAAGAGAGGAGTATGCAAGTGACATCACTTCTGGAATATCTTTAAAATAAGATGCCAGAAAGAAGACAAAACAGATCTGTTTCAGTCAGTGTTCTTTGGGGAAACAGAAACAATAGGCATATATAAGGCGATTTATTATAGGAATTGGCTCATGTAATTATGGAGGCTGAGAAGGTCCATGATCCACCATCTGCAGGGTTGAGATCCAGGACAGCCAGCGGCGTAATGAGAACCTGAGGGCCGCTATTGTAAGTCCCAGTGTCTGAAGGCCCCAGGATCAGGAGCTGCAGTGTTGTAGCACATGAGAAGTTGGACATCCCAGCTCAACAAAAGAGAGAATTTGTCCTTCTTCTGCTTTTTTGTTCTGTTGGGACTCCGAGGAGATTGAAGGACGCACACCCTCATGGTTAGGGTAGGTCTCTTCACTAGTCTACTGTATTAAATTCTAGTCTGTTCAAGACACATTTTCACAGACTCACTCCAGAATGACATTTTACCAGCTCTCGGAGCATCTCTTAGCTGAGTCAAGTTGACAAATAAACCATCATAACATCTTCCTCAATAACTTGTCTAAAAGCTGCTGTGTAAATAACTTACCTAAAGGCATTGATGCTTCAGATCATCAGTGGTAACAACAACACACCAAGAGCAGAAACGATCTTGGTCTTGGCGTGACCAGGTATTTAGTGGTGCTCACTGACAGAGCGCTGCCGTGGCCTGTACATCTGCAGTGCGGATGGCAATTCCTAGGGGAGGGTCTGCAGGGAGCAGCAGCAACCCCGTGTAGAGACAGCAAACAGTATTGCGGGGGCCTTCCTTGGTCACGAACCATGCAAGAACAAGGCTGGCGATGCTGGCAACTGGTTTAACCATCCTGATACCAGGAAGACAGCATAGTTCTCGGGGAGTCACAACCAATGCCTTGGAAAGCAATAGCCACAACTAGCAGGGACGACAGTGGACACATGACCAAAGAGAGTGGATCAGCATGTTCCAGAGGGTTGTTATCTCTTGGTTTCACCTGCCTTCACATAAATGATTCTACTGACCTCTTCAGCTGTGCCCTTTTATGATGTCTAAGGATCCAGACATAGAGCACATACTGGGCTTTTTTGTATATTAGTTGCTTTCCTCAAGTTCTTTGAAGATGAAAGTTGACATTATGGCTTTTCAACAGGAGACAAAACAAACTCATGGTTACACTACTGACCCTGTATTACTTACAGCTCTTCTTCTTAAAGTCTGTGTGATAGAGATAGAGAGAGGCAGGATGGATTTAGGGAAAGAACACAAGCATAGGTACCAGAGATTAAGTTGGGGATGTTTTGAAGTGTGAGCTGGGGGTTCCCAGTTTCACCGCGCTCAGCCTTCTGGCCACAGGTAGAATGGCGGGTTCAGGGACCATCAGAAGAACTCAGATGAGCACCCTGCAAAATCACCTATAGAAACCCAGACTGATATTTTGTAGTTTTTGTTTGCATTTGCTACTCTGTCATGTTCTGTGCCCCAAGATATCCTGGTGCCTTGTTTTTGACCTCCAATCAAGGTCATGATTCAAAAGTCACCTTCTCAGTGAGGGTTTCCCTGTCCAGACTATGCAAATCCCAGTACTTCACACATTGGTGGCATTTTCTATCCTTCTTCCTGGAAGTTGTCACTCTCAAACATGTTATTAATTTCACTCATTTGCTTAGTTTTTCGTTTGTCTCCCCACGCCCAAGCCCCAGTAGAATGAAAGTTCCATCGATGACCTGCTTTTGTGTCGTTAGTTTGCTGGTGTGTCTCCAGGACCTGAAACGGTGCCTGACTCAGAGTAGTCACACATGAAATATGTGTTGACAAATTAAGTAATAAAGAGAAGTTTTAATGTTGTGAAAAAGTACAGCAAATGTAGTCCAATGGGATGGAAGAAAAAGCCATGTGTTATCATAAAGGATGTTTTATACCTACAGTCTCTCTTCCTGCAACCACTGCCATGGTATCTTGGCTCATCTCCCACTTTCTGTTTACAGCATATTCTCCACAGAGGAATAAAACATTTGATGTCTATCCTTGGTCCCCCTAGGACTCCCATGACTCTTGAGCTGACCTAGAGTCCTCCTTCAGCCCAGTACCTCCAGGCTTGCGCCAGCCTGTTCCCACTCTCCCCATGATCCAGTCTTCTGCTTGCTGGCTTTTTTCACATTCCACCAATCTGCCTCTTCATTCTACCTTATGGTATTTGTGCCTGTTCCATTGTTTTGTTTTTTCTGTTTGGAACAAACCCGAGTTAGGCTGCTTTCTGTGTGTCAGTTATGGCTAAAAATTTTATATCTCAAATTATAGCATCTTGAGAATAAAGATACATCATTATAATAAAAAAACATAATACAAACAACACAACATTTTGGATAATGATGAATATTAATATTATAAACATATGACTATCTGAAGCTTGAAGCCATTTATATCAAAGTTTCATCTTTGGATCAAATACAACTAAATACCTATTATGCAGTGAACCAGAGAATTGAAAAGAGTAATAAGAAGTTTCAGTCGTAGGAGTGGGGGGATATAAAATGAGCTCCACAGTGTGTTAGGAGACTAAAGTAGTATCTAGTATTTATGGACTCATATATGTCGAAGACTATTTATGTCAATGGGATCTTCACAAAATAATTTAGATGTAGACATCATTTCATAGATGGGAAAGCTGGAGATCAGATGGTTTAAGCCCATTCTTCAACATCTCACACATAGAAAATGAGTTCCGAGGGCAAGAATATATGACTTCAAAGCTCATGCTGCCTCTCCCAAGATGAAAGAATTCTTGGATGGAAAAGGAGCACCGTGGGGGTGAGGGGTTAATCCGAGCACTCTGTGGTCAGAAAAAGCTTTCTGCAAAAGATGGTATTACACTAAATCTGGAAGGACCAGGAAGTGCAAAACTGAGGCTGAGAGAAAAAAAGAAAAAGATTCTTTCTAGAAAGTGCAAGCACTTCAAAATAGTTCGAACACAAAGTCTGAAAGTGCGCAGACGCTGAGAAGGGAGACACAGAGGTGTGCGATGCAAAGCGGTTTCACTGAATCCTGGGGATAACGACATTTGGTAGGTAAGTATTTCAGCAAAATTATCCATCGACCATGGTATAAGAAAGATTGGAATAAAGAAGAAATCCTTAGGAAGCCTGGAAATATTCCACTGGAAAGATGATGAGGATCCTGAAACAAGGAAAAAAGATTACACATGGAGAGCACTAGAGACTGAATACATACTAAGCAGGTAAAATCAATTGGAATTATGGATTGCCTAGATGTAGGGCTTGAGGCAAAGGTAGGATTTTAAAATAAAACCCAAGATTCTTGTTAAGATGTCTGAGACAACTGTGTGCCATTAAGGAATATTAACGGGAAGAACAGGTTGTTTTTTAGGAAAATACATTTCCTCTGTTATTTTTAGTTTTGAGTGCTTGAGGAACATTGACACACTTCCTAAACCATTTAAAATACAAGTGTGGAGGCTGACCTACAGTTTAGCTGTGGCTCTGAAGACAATGACTGGTTTAAATCTCAGACGACCTAAAATCTGTGTAACTATAGATAAATGATTTAGTTTCTCTGATCTTTAGTGTGTTCATCTGTCAAATGGACAAAGTTGCAATACCATATTGTATCCCCATGATATTTGGATATTATAATCTATAAAGAGCATGTAGAGCATTACCTAGCAGGTGTGTTTGTGAGCAGGGCTACAGTTTATGTTACTGCTTGTTATTTTGTTTGGCAGACACCCGCATTGCTGAGGGGGTTAATATATTAGTCAGTGGAAGTTGAAGACTTGGGATGAATGAGATCAAGTAGGAAGATTGGATGGCAGGAGAGAGGGAGACTAAGAATGAACTCTTGGGGACATGTGCACTTAAGAAATAGAAGGAGAGAAGCCTGAAAAATGTGCTGGGAAATAATCAGCCTGAGGACTGGGAGAGCACAAGGGAGTGAGCATTAAGAAGCCACAGAAGCTGATTAAGAAATGAGGGATTAACAGGTAAAATGAGGCAGAAGTATAAAAGAAAGTAAGAGTGATTTGTCAATTTTGAGGTAGTAGAAGGGTTCCGGTAGAATGGTAGGGTCAGAAGAGAGTAAGACACCAGACTGTAGAAGTCCAGAAATTACTGGGAGGTCTGAAAGTAGAGACAATGGGAGTAGGCTACTCATTACTCTTTAAATATGAAGGCAATACTGATGCTTGTTACGGAAGTTCATGGAACAGTTCATGGAACAGTAAGCGGAAAGGGGATCTAAAGGGTAAGTAGATGAATCTGTTTTTGAAACTTTCAGAATGTTGTGATGACATGGTTGATGTCATGTTACAATCTTTGTGGATTAATAAGATAATCAATTGAGACCGTTACTACAAATATCAGTAACTGTATCTGTTTATTGATAGGTGTAGTGATAGAGAGGAAAGATACACAGTGTGTTCAAAAAGTAAAAAAAAAAAGCCAACAACAAAAAAACACAGAACTTATTTTTAGATATGTTTGAATAGCTTTATTGGTGTATACTTTATATAACATAAAATTCACCCATTTTAAATATCTATTCAATGATTTTGAGTAGATTCCAAGAGTTGTGCTACTATCACTATATGATTTCACATCCCATCTGTGCCCTCCCCACCCTGGCCCTAAGAAAACAGGGATTTACCTTATTTTCTACAGACTTACTTTTACTTATTCTGGACATTTCATATAAATAGAATCATATGATATATGGTCCTTTGAGATGAACTCATTTCATTCAGCAAAATGTTTTTAAGGTGTATACACGTTGTAGTATGAATCAGTGCTCCATTCTTTCTCTCTCTCCTTTTTTTGTTGAATAATATTCCATTGCATGGATAGGCCATGTTTACTTACCCATTGATAGATGTCTGGGTTGTTTCTGGTTTTTAACTCCTTTGAATAATTCCACTGTGAACATTCATGGACACATTTTTGCCTAGATGCTTGTTTTCGTTTACTTGAGTATATAAGTAGGTGTAAAATAAGTCACATGGAAATTCTTCAAGGATTTGAGGAACTGCCAGACTGTTTTCCAAAGCAGCTGCCCCATTTTTATATTCCTCCAGCAGTCCATGAGGCTTCCGATTTCTTCACATTTGTTTTATCCCCCAAATCTTTTCTTTTTTTCACTATTGTTGTTATTCTAGAATGAAATTGATTGTATGCAGTAATTGCATGTTCATGTAATATTCTCAGTGTTTCTGTTTAATCTACAGGTACTTTTTCAGTAAAGGGAAACTAAATTCAAAGCCATCAATTCAGTTGTGAATCAGGAAAAAAAAGTACCATAAATTCAGTACACTATTTTCTCTTAGATTCCAGATTTGGGGAGCCAATAGGATACCTAGAATATGTGTAGTTGTGCACATGATAACAAAGGCATCATTTTGGCATTTGGGACAATGTCAACAGCATGGTTAATTTGTGAGAAGAGCAGTGCATCGTTACCAGTGTCCAGTGGCTTACAGAGCCCTGGGCAGCTGTGTGGGATGCAGAGTCCACTGCGATCCAGCATGTGGTAGGATTGTCTTTGTCTTATTTTTTCATTTAGATTTTTGCGGTGATCCTGGATTTTGCCTAGCATTTCTTGTTCCTGGACTTTTTAGGAACATACATTTTGATTCTGGGAGCTACCTTAAAACCTTTTAACATTTTTCCTTTCTGTTTTAATCAGGGAAAATCCGCGTTGCTTTCTTGTAACTAAGCATCCTCTGCCGTAAATCTGTAGTATTATTTTCATCACTGATGAGATAGGATACCAAAGCTGCATGTTCTTTTCATGGAACGGGTAATATCAACAGAATATTATTCAGGAAAGCTAAAGGGGATACCTTATTCACAGCTGCTTTATTCGTAATAGCCTCAAGCTGGAAATGACTAAGATGCAGTTCAGTAGGTGAATGGTTAAATAAACTGTAGTATATTCATACCCTGGATTGCTACTCACGCAATATCAAAACCAAAAAAAAAATATTATAATACAAAAACTTGGCTGAATCTGCAGGGAATTTCACTAAATGCAAAAAGTTGATTCCAAATAGTTATATATTCTGATACCGTTGTATAACTCTTGACACAACAAAATTATAGAAATGGAGAACAAATTCGTGACCACCAGAGCTCAAGAATGAGGGTTGGAGGAGGGAATGAGTTTTGTAATAAGAGGCAACATCAGGGATCCATGTGGTGAAGATGTTCTGTGTCTTGACTGTATCATTGTTGATCTCTTGGCTGTGAAAATACTACTATAGTTCTCCAAGATGTTACTTTTGGGGAAAGCAGTAAGGATACATAGGATCTCTCTATATTATTTCTCCATGTGAATCTTTAATTATCTAATAGCAAGAAAGCTTAATTTAAAAGTGCTTTGAAAGGTAGGTGTTTCCTACTGGCAAAAAAAGTTTAATTAAAAAATGCATCGGGCATCTGGGTGGCTCAGTTGGTTAAGTGTCTGCCTTTTGCTCAGGTCATGATCTGAGGGGCCTAGTACACAGCCCCACATTGGGCTCCCTCCTGAGCGGGGAGTCTGCTTCTCCCTCTGCCCTTCCCACCCGCTCGGGAACAAATAAATAAATAAAATCTTTTAAAAAAGTACATTGAAAGGTAGGTGTTTTATATTAAGAAAAAGACCTGATCTAAAATGGTTAGAAACCTATTGTTTTGATATGTGGATTTTCCAAAGCAAAATACATACCATTTTGTATCATGCAAAGTTGCTTATTGCATTAATTTTTCAAAAAAATTATTTATTTATTTGTTATTTATTTATTTATTTACTTACTTATTTATTATCGCAAGCAATTTGAGATACATTGGTGTCTTGTTGCCCTGGAAATAATTTAGCTTCCTGACCCTTGGGGATGAAACAGAGAGAGATAGTTTGGGGAAAAAAGCCTTCTTTAAACTATAACATTCATCCCAGATCAATGACATTTCATTTAATATTTTGAATATCAAAGAGAAATGAAAGCTGCATAATTTCCTTTCAACAAATAAATGAAAGAACTAATAACATCTATCAGTTATGTGCATACTGACACAATCAATGAAAAATAATTTGGGGCAAGCCCATTTTGAAAACTTCAAGGGTCATTGATTTTTTTTTTTTTAACATAGAAATGTTATTTTACTGATGAAAACAGTATTTGAAAGAAAAATCTCAGACTGTCTTCTGCAGTGAGTGGAAACCATTCCAGGCTTGATATCATATCTGATTTTGGGTACTTGATAAAGAAGGAAGCTTCAACCCTGGATCATGATTTATCATGAGCTGCTTTGTCATCAGAAATTCTGACAAGAATTCCTAAAAGTGTATTTTTTTTGGCTGCCCTGAAATTTGTCAATGTGCATAATGTCAGGACCTTCTTAACAGTTTTGCTCAGAAAGGAAAGTATCATAGAATATATAAGACTTTTAAGGAAACATCTCAGAGCATTGGTTGAAATTCAGGCAAAATTTGTTTTTTAGAACAAAAAATGCAGTATAATTCTCAGGCTAATGTAGGGAGAATACATTTGGCCTTAATAATGCTTGGACCATTTAGCTACATAATAAGCTGATATTACCTTTATTTAAGGCTCTGTGGTCATCACTATAGTGATGCTGAAACGAATATGAACTCCTCTGGCCAAATTACCATTGTTCAAGAAGAGATCAGAGACACATATCAATTTAGCTTTCCCAGTGCTAGAAAAGTTAAGCCTCATGTAAGCCAGGATCAAAGTTAGTAAAGACTTACCCATTTATCAACTGGCAGACTTTGCAAACACCTTAACACGTTGCAAATAATTCTGAGTATGAATTCTTAGATGGCCTTAAATATGAAATATGAATTCATAATCCTTTCTTACACAAATAGGGACAAATGAAGAAGAACTTGCTGAAGATAATCTCTTTGAATTGAGGACATAGAGCATACTGAGTATGGTTTCCAAGTAGCAAGCCTGTCGTCCTTTGACAGGAGGCTGTGGTCCTCCAGCTGGGTGACCAATGGAAACTCCAGTTCTGTGTCTCTCATGAATAAATACCATAAAATAAAAAACATAATAAAAATCTTAATAAAAAGGAGACTTCTGTTTTGTGGTTTTTGTTTTTAATTACTCATAGTCAGGTTGTTCTCTTACATATCAAAATGAAAAGTCATGAATGATTAGATGATGTTAAAGAAATGATGTTACAGTATTATTTGAGAATATGGTTCCAATTGTCTTTAAAACTCCGGGCATCTGGCTGACTCAGTCATTAGAGCTTGTGACTCTTGATCTCAGGGTCATGAATTCGAACTCCACAATGAGTGTGGAGATTATTTAAAAAAAAATCAATTATAACTGTGTGTAAGTATGCTCATGCAGGTTTTTCAGATTTTAGGGACAAATTGTCAGGACATACCAAAACGTTAATAATGATTATTTCTGGGGAATGAGATTGAGAAAAACAATTAATTATGTAGCTCTATTACTTTTGGAATAAAAAGTGTTAAGTGTATGAATAACAGAGTTGGTGTAGATATCAAGACTAAGTCTCAGACTTGAACATTTCAGCTTCCTTTTCAGGAAAACAAACTGCAAAATCTCACAGAAATTCTCCTGTGAGGGGAATTTTTCTTGTGCAGGAATAAAATTTCTGGGATTTTCTTGTTTGTTTTACTTGGAAAATTTAGTATCATTGTCTTTTTAGGAAGAAGCAAAGAATTTCATGAAAAATAAACAGATACAGACGTGATCATTTATGAAGGTTATATTATAAATTGTGTCCATGTGAGTAAAAGCTTTCTTTTTTTTTAAGAGTTTATTTATTTATTCATGAGAGAAATAGAGAGAGACAGAGACACAGACAGAGGGAGAAGCAGGCTCCCTGCGAGCAGCCTGATTCAGGACTCGATCCCAGGACCCCAGGATCACACCCTGAGCTGAAGGCAGATACTCAACCACTGAACCATCCAGGCATCCCTGAATAAATAACTATCTAATGCAATAAATAAGCAAAAATATGAGTTTTGAGATTTTTTTCATTTTTGGAGATGGACACATATCTTTAATATTCTTAAAGAGAATCAAGGCTCTAACTGAATAAGAAACACCGATCTAAGGGATATTGAAATGGAATATTCATCTTATTTGTACGTGCAACCACTTTTAACTGCTACTAGTCAACAGGATACAGATCCCTTTCTTGTTCTCTACTCAATATCTCCTTCCTTCTTTCCTTCCTTTCCTTTCTTCTTTCCTTCCTTCCTTCCTTCCTTCCTTTCCTTCCTTTCCTTCCATTCTTTCCATTCTTTCCATTCTTTCTTTCTTTCTAATAGAAACATCCTCTTTACCATGAGGCAGTAGGCACTACTGAAGATTTTTATCATGACTCTGTGACTTGCTGTCACATAAGGCAAAATAAAACTGGTGGTAGATAAGACTAAAGGTATTATTGACTAAAGAGCAATCTCCAACGTGTTATCTATGAACTGGCTGGGTAACACTCCAAACAAGATATAGGAGGACACAGAGACAGACTTACTCCTTTGTTTTCATCAAAAATTTGAATGATGCATGTGGATGCTTTGTCTACGAATCGTTCTGTTTTATATGAATGTGAAAATGCTAACATCACCAAAATGACTATTACAATCTGGTCCAGAATAGAAACATTCAATAAAAGCCAATTCTGGGTAGAACTCGTATGAAAGGAAACTAAATTGCATGCAAATAAACATGGGAAAGATAAGACAAAATGAGGATTTTTGGTTCCACTAATTTGTCTAGTGTAAGCAGCATCTATCTTGCTTTTTCTTTTCTCTGAAGTTAACTACAGGACAGAAAATCCATCTACTTAAAACTAATGAGATGTGTGAACTATATGATAGTGTAATTTTAACCTTAACCAAATATAGGCCTCTTTTGTAGATGAAATATTTAAAAGAAAAAAAGAAAAGGCCTGATCAGTAGACCAGAGTTGAAATTTGGGTTTGTATACTAAAATCTAGCATGGTGCAGGGCAAGTCTCTAACGTTTTCTGGGCCCTGGCCTCTTCACTCTGTAAATTACAGAAGATAGAACAGTTAGGAGACTCTTAAAATAATGTTTTAAACCTAAAATTTTATGATCCTCCTTAAAGCACTAATATATTTTTGTATGCTATTATTTTTCTTTCAGAAAAGGAAGACAAACATCTTTAAAATATAATTTTAATGCAATCAAAAGATATTTTAATGTAATCATTATAATAAAAATATTATAGTTTAAAATGACTAGAAAAGATGACATTAGCCTCTGGTTTTATTATCAACTGTATTTCTAGAGAAGGAAAAATTTAAAAATAACAATAAAATCTGCAGTGATTTACATAAAAGCTTCCTCGGAGAAGTAATAGGACCACAACTGTTTGTAATTCCACTAAAGCAAAGGCCAATAAAATTTGGAGTATCGTGCAGAATGATTAGGTTCTTTTAGATAAAAAAAAAATAGAGATATGTCATCAAGTGCATTATATTTTAAAAATGATTGAAGACATCGCATCAGTCTTTTAGCACAGCTGTTAATGAACGGAATGGGAAGGGTAGTTCTTGTGGATATTTTTCCATGCCTCTGCATAATCTATTGGCTAAGAATTCAAAGTAGTGTAGTCCAGATTTTCTTGAGGTCATTCTAACTACACTGGAAGATCGCTTTCGAATTACAGTCCTGCCTGGGACTGCCTAGGTTTGACATTAGCTTTATTTCAGTGTGACTGATTCTATCACAAAAGAAAACCACAGGTGAAAAAGACATAAGGAACACGGCTACGAGGGAAGTTTTATGCTTAAAGGTAAAGAGGAGTGGTTTGAATTTCTAAAAGATGAGAGCATAAGCCACTTAGATCTTTCAAAGTACCGAAATAGTCATTTTTAAGTAAAAGCAAGACTCAGAGCTTCAGAGAGTTCAGAGAACTTCATCCTGGAGCTACTGATACAGCCACACCAGGGATTGTCAGATATCGCAGGGCACTCTGTCAGCTGTCAGGAAATAAATCTCTCTATCAGATGGAAGCAGTCTGAGTTGGAGCAAATGCTCCACAGCGTGTCACCCCGGGAGCTCTCAACATGCCTAGTGAACAAGGGGTCCCTGGTGTACTCTGATTTATGTATATCTGTAAAGTTACTCCTGATAGAGTCAAAGCAAAGAGACTGATCAAGAGCACTATCACTTGAAATGCTTTCAGAGTGTTGCCACCCCTCTCAAACTATTGTCCATGGCTGCAAGGAAACAAAAGCATCCGGTTCTGATCGCAGCAGTTTTTCCTTTCCACTGTGACCCCTTTAGAAGACTGTTGCTTGAGCCACCATTCACTTCCTGGGCTAGTAGATGGCAGCAAGAACTTAAATTTGTGTTTTAAAGGTGCCCTTAAAAAAGAAAAAAAAAAAAAAAACAAAAAACAAAAAAACAAAGGTAGCCTTGTCAGTTGATTGTCCTGTCAATTGATTTTACGTAGCATCTCAGAATTTCTCAGGGGCCTACCATGGTACATGCTTGCTGACAAATTTCTGATTCCTGTACCTGCAACTGGATTTCCTCCCCTGATCATCAGCGTGTGTCTTAGGCCATTTCATTCCCTCATATCCCTGGAGTGATTGTATTTTATCTTCATTACGTTTCCAGTCCTACAAGGTCCAAATTATATTGGCTCTGTGCTAGCATTAATAGGTAAAATGTGGGTATCATTGTTTGGTTGATGTTGGAATTGTCTATTATTTGTAACTCACTGAAAGAAGGGAATAGAATAAAATAAAAGCAGGGCATATGATGAACTTAATAACATATGAT
The DNA here is from genome assembly GCF_003254725.2 of Canis lupus dingo. NCBI lineage: Eukaryota > Metazoa > Chordata > Mammalia > Carnivora > Canidae > Canis > Canis lupus. The sequence continues at coordinate 51,026,255 of NC_064258.1, read as the reverse complement.
ACTTGCAAATAAATTTAGTTCATGTATCAGGGGTTCGTTTTTCAGGAAGAGGTGTGAAGATATCACAGAAAGACATCATTATGGACTTCAGATTGTGGAATTCAAAGGCATATACACATTTCGGACGGTTTTGGTTTTGCTGGCAATATATTGAAGTCAGTAGCCCACTTACTAAAGATCATTTTATCAGGGTTTTAAAACAGGACCAGAGAAAATGAAGGATTTCAGAAATGTTGAAAAGAAATCATGAGAGGAGACTGCCATGTTGAGGAAAATTTGTTACACGTGAGTGAATTAGGTCGACCTAGTGTAATTATGAAGACTTTTTTAGCTTAAGTTTTTGTTTGCTCCCAAAGTAAACAAATATGATAATTTAGAAACATACTCTCTAGAAAATGCTTCATATTGGAGTTACCTGTGTACATATTATGCTTTCCTTTACCTTCCCAAGAGAGTAAATATAGAGAACAGAATTATGCCTTATATACCATTGTAAGCAACTTGTCACCTAGAATATAATTTGGATATAGTAACTTTCAATAAACATCTGTTGATTATAAAAATAGACTGGTTTTCAGTGAGATTTACTCCATTATTTGTTTTGCAAATATAATTGCAAATGCACATGTCGTTTATTGTGTTCCCTTATAATATTCAATTTCCCCCTGCCATCACTGCCTTACTTTGTTATTTTATTTTATTTATTTAATTTCTTATCTATTTTGTTTTGTAACACTTTTTCTAGTGCCAGTATTCTGGGGGAAAAAGGAGGATAATTTCTTTCTAACTTTAATGTGGCTTCTATTTTACCCCCCATTCAAGCCAGAAAGATTGATATTATGTCACTTATTTCTACAGCACAATCCTTGGATAGATGTATGAACTCTTTTGAAAATGATACCCAAGTACTTTTTAAAAATTTTGAGGCACAGTTTTTAATAGTTTCTTGCTTAAAAATTTTTCTTCTCGTATCTTCCAGCAAATGCTAGAATTTATGGAGAGAAAAAAAATGCATGTCAGCCTCCAGGATGTGGAAACTGAAAATCTTGTGTTTTTATTTCTCTCTCTGACATGTTGCATGTCTCTACTGCTACAGAAAGCGGCGCACGATAAAATATATTCACTACAGAAGCTACTATTCAGTTTCTGTCTATTGCAGAAAGGAAAGCAGAATTTTTCCCTGAATTTGAAGTTTCACTTGTGACCTCATACAACTATTGTTTGAAATTCAACAATGATAAAACTACCAAAGGGTGCTGGGGAAAAGTTGGATTTTGCTATAGGCATTGCCACAAAAATTGCAGGAAGGAAGAGCTTGGGTTGTAGTAGAGCCATACCCCTGTTGATTTGGCAGCAACAGTGTTTTTACTGTAATGCACATTTAAAAAGTAATAGTTATGTTTGCTGAATACATGGCATGGAAAATTTCAAAGTAATGTCTTTACTCTGCTATTATTTTTATGAATTTTTTTTTTTTTAACATTTAAATTTTTTAAAAATTTATTAGTGAGAGACAGAGAGCACAGCAAAGACACAGGCAGAGGGAGAAGCAGGCTCCATGCAGGGAGCCTGACGTGGGACTTGATCCCAGGTCTCCAGGATCAGGCTCTGGGCTGAAGGCGGTGCTAAACCGCTGAGCCCCACCCGGGCTTGCCCATTTTTATGAAATTTTAAATCAGTGTCGATTATTCAAATTTGCAAATTCATGATGGCATATAGAAAAATTGACTCACTGAGCAGACTTCCTATCCATGCTTCTAATGACTACACTGAGAACAGAAGTGGCACATGATAGGAACAAACATTTAATTTTGATATAGTACACTTAGAAATTAAGTGTGATCCACCACAACTGGCCCATTCAAATTATTAGTAAGCCATAGAGATGCATCTGAAATAAGTGCTTAAATGGTAATAAATAGTAAAAGCATTTTAAATGAATAACTGATTTAGTAATAGTTTGTGAATAATCTTATTCAGTCAAGTTTCGGTTGGCTCACTTTTTAAAAAGTAATAGGTGATATATATTGACTCAACTATGCATATTTTTCATGTTTATCAATTACACCCAAGGTTTTCTTTGGTTATTGATTGATTCATAATTTAAGAGTTGATACACGATGTTATATTGGTTTCAGACGTACAACCTAGTGATTTGACAAGTCCGCAGGTATAGCCACGTCTGTCCCATTATCTCTCTGTTACGATATCATTGACTATATTCCCAATTCTCTGCTTTTTATTCCCATGACTTGTATATTGGAGACCTGTATCTCCTTCTTGGCTTTACCCATTTTGCACAACCCCCCACTCCGCTGCCCTCTGGCTACCATCAGTTTGTTCTTTGTATTTATAGTTCGTATTTTGCTATTTGATTTGTTTATTCTTCTTTTTTACATTCCATTTATGAGTGGAATCATATGGTATTTGTCTTTCTCATTGTGACTGATGTCACTTACATAAAACCCTGTAGGTCCATCCATGTTGTCTCCAATGGAACAATCTCATCTTTTTTATGGCTGTGTAATTATTATTCCTGTGTGTTTGTGTGCATGTGTTTGTGTATCAGATTTTCCTTATCCATTTATCTGTTGATGGACACTTAGATTGCTTCTAGGTCTTGGTTCTTACAAATAATGCTGCAATAAATATAGGGGTGTATATCTTTTCAGGTAGTGTTTTTATTTGCCTAGGATAAATACCCAATAGTGGAATTATTGGATAATATGGTATTTCTATTTTTATTGTTTTGAGGGCTGCTGTACCAATTTACATTGTCACATACAGTGCACAAGGTTTCCTTTCTCCCCATATCCTTGCCAATACATATTTCTTGTGTTTTTTATTTTAGCCATCCTAAGAGGTATAAGGTAATTGTGGTTTTGATTTTCATTTTCTTAATAATGTTTGTTGAACATCTTTTCATATATTTCTTGGCCCTGGTATGTCTTTGAAAAAAATGGCTATTTAGTTCCTCTGCCTGTTGTTTAATTGGATTGTTTGTTTGTTTGTTTGTTTTTGGTGTTGAATTATAGAAGTTCTTTATGTATTTTAGATATTAGCTCCTTATCGGATATATCATTTGCAAATACCTTCTCGCATTCAATAGATTGTCCTTTTGTTTTCTTGATGATTTCCTTTGCTGTGCATGGTTATTCTTTTAATTCTAATTAACACTGAACCAACATATCATTATTATTATTAAACTTTTTCTTGGTATAGTGGGTTTAATGATGAGTGTGATGTATTTGATACTATAAATAATATTTAAGAAATGATTTTATTATAAATAATATAAATATAAATATTTAATGATATTTATGTTTTAACACCAAATCCAATTTTGAAAATAAAAACAAGAAATATTACTAGCTTTGAAATTAAACAATTAAAAGTAAATTATGGGTAGGTTCTGAGATCTTTTTAAGCTGCCCTTTTTAAAGCACTTTGTTATGCAAAACTAGTTAATTATTATTTAGATACCTTGCATTAAGATACCATTAGCTTTGGAAGGTAATTATTTTGATGACCTTGCACTAGTTGTAGTTTAGAAAAGAGGTAGGGCTTTAAAAAAATAATTGTTACTGAAACAGGGAATTATTCTAAACTTATATTGGAAATGTTTGACCTGTTCTTAAAATGAATGCATTCAAGGAGTGCCTGGGTGGCTCAGTAGATTAAGCTTCAGACTCTTGATTTCCCTTTGGGTGGAGATCTCAGGGTTCTGAGATGGATCCCCTATTGTGCTCAGGCTCTGCACTCAGCATGGAGTCTGCTTGTCTCTCTGCTTCTCTCTGCTTGTGCATTCTCTCTCTCTCTCTCTCTCTCTCTCTCTCTCTCAAATAAATAAATAAATACAATCTTTAAAAAAATGGACACATTTAAGAAAATAAAATAATTAGTGGTAGTAGAAATAATATAATGCTTGATTCTTTTGCTAACATCAACTGTTATGAGAGAGCCACATTTTGTACTGTTTCCTCATTTCTAAGATGTCAATATAGTAAAAGGTACCATTGATTAAACATCAACTTTCCTGGGGAGGGGCTAGAAATCGCTGGCAAGTTTCTTTTAAAATCCATTGGAGGATACATTCTCATTTAGGAAATGGTAAAATGTGAAGAAATATTGGTATTAGAACTGAGAAAATGTGGTAATGTGTCTGTGTGTTTACAATCTATGATATTCCATGTGAAACCCACAATTTTGCAGCTGACACCTTTTCATCTAGAATGAACGTCCTTACCTAATGCTATTATCGCTTTGCCGAGGTTGTTGTAAATGTGTATATGATAATGAAGGGGTACACTTTGATATCAGTGATTGTATGATCACTTTTCCCTCTGTAGTCAAGTTTGCAAATGTATGAAATATGTTCTGAAATACTTCACTGTATAGTTAACATCCTATTTCTATTCTGAAGAATGTCCTTTGGGATATAGGAAGTTTACACATTGAAGAAATAAAAATCATGAGAAGAAATAAATCATTATAAAATGAATTACTACTGTCATGGTTTTCCTCCTCAATAAAAGTTTGTCATGAGCAAAGTTTTAGGTGGAGATTGGAATCTGATTTTGTGAAATAGGTTATATTTATTATTTTTTGTATATTTGTTATTGGAGTTCGATTTGCCAACATATAGTTTAACACCCAGTACTCATCCCGTCAAGTGCCCCCCTCAGTGCCCATCACCCAGTCACCCCATCCCCCCAACCCCCCACCCTCCTCCCCTTCCACTACCCCTTGTTCCTTTCTCAGAGTTAGGAGTCTCTAATGTTTTGTCTCCCTTTCTGATATTTCCCATTCAGTTTCTCTCCTTTCCCCTATAATCCCTTTCACTATTTTTTTATATTCCCCATATGAATGAAACCATATAATGTTTGTCCTTCTTGGTGTCCATCAAAAGATAAATGGATAAAGAAAATGTGGTCTATGTATACAATGGAATATTACTCAGCCATTAGAAACAACGAATACCCACCATTTGCTTCAACGTGGATAGAACTGGAGGGTATTATGCTGAGTGAAATAGGTTATATTTAAAGTTACATTTCTGATGTTTGACTTAGAATAGCATAGAGTCAACTACTAAGACAAAAAATAACATTATTAATAAAATCAACATCTTTATTAGGGTAAGGAGGCTTACAGGAATAAGAAATAGCTTTTTTAAAATAGGAAACAGGCCTCGATTATCCATATTGCTTTTCCCTTGGTTGTATTATTTATATGATCCTTCTATAAAATGTTTAAATATTTTATAGTAACTCAAGGTTTACACATGATACACACATAACAGTTTCTAGAAACTCATAACATTGCTTGCTTTAGGTGATTGTTTAAATTGAACTATGCAATCAATTCAATACGTATATTGAAATATATATATATATATTTCAATATATATACACACATATACACACAAATATCTTCTGTGTCAATACAAAATTGCCACTAAACTATTATTTTGTTCCTATGGACAGATGCAAAACAAGCAGAATGGAATGAATTCAAATAGTCTTAATTAAGTCTCTTATAGGTTTAATTAGTTATGCTTCAGCTTAAAATACATCTGGACCATAAAAGAGGCATAATGAGTATCCAGACTAACAATCTGATGTTGTTGTTGTTGTTTTTAATATTCTTCTGTGGGTGTCTGTACATGTCAGTGAGTTCGAGTAAAGATGGTAGCTAGCTATTACTTTCAGTGGTTTCTTCTGGTGTGAGTCATAGTTACTTTGTGTGTGGAGTGTATGTGTGTGTGTATGTGTGTGTGCAAGCATGCATTGCACATGTGCACACACCTCCAAATAGTAGATTTGGAAGTGTAAACAGCAAGGCCTCAGAGGCAGAAACCCAGAGCCCAAGTCTTGTGGGCATTTATTTATAAAAGTAATTTTTCAAAAATTTCTGTTATTTTGCAAATAACAATTTAATAATAAAGAAATCATAAAAATGACAAAAGTCCATTCTTTCTCCACTATTTTAGTAACTTATTTTCTTCTTTCCATGTCTCTTCTTTCCTTTTTTTACTTGCATGTATTCTGCTGCATTTGTGCTTACTTCTAATGAAAATATGATTTTGTATTCTACTTTTTAATTAGTATCTTAAAATGTAGGGCTTGTGTATGATAAGTGAAAGTTTTATAATAGTCATCAGAGATTACTTTAAATATCCTCAAACAACTATACTGTAAAATACATTTGGAATTTTTTTCTGTTGCCTCTCATAACACAGCAATGGGATTTTTAAAAATTATTTTCCTCCTTAAAAGCCATTATAAGATTGCAGACTTCATATTTCACTCTTTGTATTGATGGCAAATGTAACCATGATATTTTGCATTTTTGAATAAAAAATAAAGTGATGAAATAACAGTTATCAAAAAACAAACAAAAATCAGATATCCAAAGCTAAAAAAGAGATAAAATATATTAAGTAATATTCAGACACAGGGATCTCTATAAGAAGTAGCAGAATGAAGAGGAGTAAATTAAGAATATATGTGGAGAACATTTTATTCCAGTTTAATTGTACTATATTCAATAGAAAAATAAGATTTTCCTTTATGTTTTAATGCTTCTAGCTACGTGTTTCAATAGAGAAACACAGTAGATGGTTAAACTGTATATTTTGTAAATTTATGTTTTATTGTCACCTTTGTTTCTTCTTTCCTGTTTAAACATGACCACAATATTAATAGTAATATTTGTATTGAGTGTATTTGTGTAACATGGCTATTTAATATTGATGGTACAAAATTTCAGTTAATTCTATTAAAACCTATCAATAAAGGTAAGATTAGAAATTAAATAACAAATTCATTAACTACTAGCAACCTGCTTTCTAAAAGAGAAAACCTTTATCAATTTGCAGTAAATGTGGAATATTTTCATGCATAGAGATTGTATTTTCAAAATATTGCTAAATCTTGGAATTCTTTTTTTCTAATAACTTTTAAAATATGTATTATACTATTAAATTATGTAATTTACTCAAGAGGGAGATGCCTCTGGAGATAAAAAAAAAAATTCAAGATTACTTCAAATAATTATACCTAAAAAAGATATCAGAAACTCTGAAGAACATGTGTGGTTTTGAGTCTTCTACTAACCAAGCATGGGATTATGTTAGCTTCAGTATCCACATCCTAACTGAGAATCTCTGGACTGGAGAAAATAAACATTTACGAATAGTAAGGAAAGGGGCATCTGGGTGGTTCAGTTGGTTAAGCGTCTGCCTTGTGCTCAGGTCATGATCCCAGGGTCCTGGGATGGAGCCCAGTGTAGGGCCCTGCTCAGTGGGGAGCCTGCTTCTCCCTCTGCCTGCCACTCCCCCTTCTTGTTCTGTGTGTGTGTGTGTGTAAAAATTGTTTTTTGAAGAAGGAATAGTAAGGAAAAATCTGAAAATGAGAGAAGAAAGACAAATTAGAGTTAAAAAGAAAAACAGCTGAGAATTGGCTCTGGCATTTACGTACTCAAGATACCTTTACAAACCAACTGTCTATTCACTGGGGAAGAGGAAGCTGGGAAAGAAACACACAGTGTTGAATCCCCAACTTGCAATTTAGTTCCAAATAACTTGAATGGAAAAGTGTATGCTCTGCTTATTTTACTTGTAAACTAGAATGAAATACGCATAAAATATGTTTAAGTGAATATCTGAAGAAAACACATTGCTTACAATAATTCTGAAATTATAAACTTAAATTGCTATGATGGATTTGACTATTTAAAATGTCAAACTTCTGGGGCACCTGGGTGGCTCAGTTGGTTGGACATTTGCCTTCCTTCCAGGTCCTAGAATGGAGCCTCTGAGTCAGGCTCCTTGTTTGGTGAGGATTCCGCTTCTCCCTCTCCCTCTGCCCCTCCCATCTGCTCATGATTTCTTTCTCTCTCTCATAAATAAATAAATAAATAAATAAATAAATTAAATAAAATATTTTTTAATAATAAAAAATAAAGTAAATAAGATGTAAAATTTCTGAATGGAAAGAAAGCAATACATATAAATACATTTGAAAGACAAATGAAACTATACATCTGTGTATATACATTCATAGTATGTATGCATGTGTGTATGTAACAGAAAATGTTAATAGACCTAAATCTATGTATAGCTCATGCAAAACAATGTAAACATGTCCAACTCAAGAGAAAGGCAGAGAAATAGAGTATGGGTAAGAAGGTTAAAAAAAAACTAAGAGCCACATCATTTAAAATATTGAACCTCAAAAATATTAAATAAAAAAACACAGTGACTAGTAATAGTTTAAAATATAAGGTTGTATTTACTGTATTTGAGTAAATCTAGAAGATTGAATTTTGTAATTTTTTATTCAGATTTGAAATACAGGTATTATTTGTCCCATCAATTCTACTGGTTGGGCTTGAAATGAGTAAAATCTTGGATCCGAGTTCAAAGAAAATTATACAAGAATGTTCATTTCAGTGCCATTTTTAAAAAAACACTTTATTTGAGAGAGAGAGAAAGAAAGAATGCCAGCAAGGGCGGGGGAAGGGTCAAAGGGAGAGGGACAAGCAGATTCCATGCCGAACGGTGAGCCCGGTGCAGGGCTCAGGGCAGGGCTACATCCCAGGACCCTGAGATCATGTTGCATTTTTGTAAAGTAAGATTATTAATATGACTATCTAAGATATGTGAGGGAATATATCTGGAAAGTTATCAAAGTGTAAGTCAGAATGTTGAGGAAGGAGTTTCTTGTACTCAAAATATTAATCAAGATGAGATATTCAAGGAAGAAAGATCTTATGTTATACTGTGATCAAATCCTAGAGAGGAATTTGTGAGCAGACAGAAGAGAAGCAAGGGAGTTAGACATCAGGATGGGAGTTTTGAGCGGGGGGGGGGGATTGTGGAAGAGAGTCCTGGAAAAAGCAAGAAGCGAGTATAAAAGCTTTGTGGCACAAACATGTTTGTTGTGATTTAGGTACGTTCAGAGGACAGATGTGAGTGAGAGGAAGACTTTTAGGCCAGATATAGTGAGGTCCTCGTTAGGGAGACTGGGAATCATTACATAGATTTAGCAGAAGGGTGTTGTGATCCAATGTGTCCTTATGGGCACTGTGCTTTAAGACTGTCTTGACAGACATGGACAGAAGCAGTTCCTCATAGCTTTTCGGAGGCTATTGTATTAATCCAGCCAAGAGATAATGGCAGCTTGTATCAAGTTGATAGTTTTGAAAATGATGGAAAGTGATAGGATTCTGGAAGTATATTCTGAATGTAGTGCTGTTTTTTGTTTTTGTTTTTTTTTTTGTTTGTTTTTGTTTTTGTTTTGTTTGTTTTTGGATGCGGGAGATGCAAGGAAAACAAGAATAAGCCAACTTTGGTTTGAATGCTTATACTCTTGATTTTATCCAATTTGAATTAATTTACATTTATATTGAAAAAGCCACCAGTATCTGCTCTTAACCATATTGGACAGAACAATTCTAGACAGTAAGGATGAAAAGGAGACAGAAGTCAAGGACTGTGCTCTTGGACGCTCTAAGACTCAAGGATGGGCAAACTGGAAGAAAGATTGGAAGGAGTGCTGGGAGCAAGAGGCAGGAACTAAGAGAGGGCATGGCTCTACAGGTCCAGTGAAGAAACCATTTCAGGATGGATCAGGAGGGGACTGATGTACTGTGTCTAGTTTTGGCTGTATTATGTCAGATGATGCATTTCACAAGGAGGACAGACTTTGACTACTTGACATGTAGGGAACAATGCCTGGTTTCATTTGGTCTAAGTGGGAACCAACCCTTTTCTTTTGTGAGTGTGGCTCCTATCCCTTCCCTCATCAATTGGATTGCAAAATCTTAAAAGTATATTTCTCTGCCTTTTATATTTCTGTATTATTGTCTGATACAGCGGAATTTTTTGTAATTTAAAAATTAGACACATATATTTTTAATTTTAAACGTCATTCTATTCTTACAACTTTTCCATCATTTCTGAAGGACATGAATTGGTTAATATGATCAAAAACGTATTGTTCATAACAGACAAAATATTTAAACTATGAAACGGAAGAAAATTCAGACTCTTAAATAACTTGTTGGGAAGATTTGCATCAATGGTCCATACTTTTAAAAAGGATTCTTCAAATTCAGTATAATATTAGTGTGATCTGTACAATTAAAAATAATGATCATGCAGTCATGTCGAGCAACTTTTAAAACCAATGATCATTCTCAGTAAGGGAATAGCTTTCTCTAATTATGCGGAAGTATTCTTAGGTTAAAAGGGACAATAATGCCCGTGATTACTCAGACAAAAGAAACAGCATATCTCATTTTGTATTAATATGCTTAAGGCCGGGATCCCTGGGTGGCTCAGTGGTTTAGCACCTGCCTTCAGCCCAGGGCATGATCCTGGAGTCCCGGGATCGAGTCCCACATCAGGCTCCCTGCATGGAGCCTGCTTCTCCCTCTGCCTATGTCTCTGCGTCTCTCTCTCTCTCTCTCTCTGTGTCTGTCTCATGAATAAATAAGTAAAGTCTTTAAAAAAATATGCTTAAGGCAAAAGGTAAGAGAGTGAATATGAGTACCGCATTGCGCAATTAAATGATTGAGATAAACATCACTTTATTCTTCTCACAAAGTGCCTTTTAATTGTCTTTTTAAAATATTATGTGGAGAATATTTTATTAAATGTAAAAGAAATACATATTTGAGTGAAATATGGTTAACAGATAAATGCCTTTATCATTGAGTGAAATGAAATAAGTATTTTTGTCTCTTTCTGAAAGTAAACATTTGAAAAATTAGGTATAATTGCTTAATTAGCAATGCAGTTTCCAAAGCTCACTAATGTGAAGACTTTATCACTGCCCGAGCTGATGCTTGGAAATACTCATTTTCCAACAACTTTTTGGGAGCAATTACTTGACACCAAACTTTTATGAACCATGTCACAACATTAGCCAGCAAAAAGAGCTGGTATATTTGGTAGAAAATGAAATATGGATGATGGGAAAGTTCTTGAAAATTAAAAAAAAATCCCCCAATTCTCCAAAATCCCAACTTATACCTTTTTCTTACTCAGTATTAGTGACTGTACAAAGATCACAAAAGAGGTCAAAACTATAAACATGCTGTGCACACACAAAATAAATGGTCTTTCCTCAAGTGACTCTGGTTTTCAAGTAAGCACCATTGGCTAGCATTTGTGAAACTGCTGAATTATTTTCTGTAGAAAATAAATTCATCTTCAAGCAATTTAACACTTTGATGACTTGACCATTTTGGACCAATGTGCATTTGGCCTTTGTGCCCTATTCTTAGACTTATCGGAGCTGTGTCTTTATATGCTCATCCTTGCAAACAAAAATCCTTTGTGCTGGTTTGGATATTAAACTGTAAATTTCAAGTCCCCCCCCCCCCCATTTAAAAGATTTTATCAATTTCTGACCTAAATAAAAGGATTAGATAAAATTTAGGTATTAAAATTATTTTTCGGGGGTGCCTGGGTGGCTCAGTCAGTTAAGTATCTGCCTTGCCTCAGGTCATGATCCTAGAGTCTTGGGATTGAGTTCCACATTCATGGGGTCCCTGCTCAATGGGGAGCCTGCTTCTCCCTTTGCCTTGCCTTCTCCTCCCCACACTAGTGCTCTTTCTCTTTCTCATCTCTCAAATAAATATATAAAATCTTTAAAAAAAAAATAAAAAGAAGCAAACTACAACACAAACTACTTCTGGCATGTATCTTAAAAAAAAAAAAAAAAGAACGAGATAAAAAAAATTCAAGTGAATAAGCCATGATTAAAACATCATACTCAGGAAGTAACACCCTTCTTATGGGTATAATTTGTGCATTCTTCCAAATTCTTAACCTATTCCTTGATTTTTCTTTGTAGAAATTCTATGTTTTTCTTTTTTCTTTCTGGGTGTCTGAATTTGTCAGCAAATCTCTACATCATTCATTAATAGACTGGTTTGGTGAGAGCCAAGAAGTTCTTTGGTAATTAAAATAAATACCGTGAAATTATAAAGTAATACCCACAAACAAGAAACTCTAGCAAGGAAGAGCTAGCAGACTTTCCTCATGTAAAATTAGTTGCCATTAATAGTCATGTGAAATGTATTCTGTACATATTTTTATTGTGAGATTGTGATATGAAAACAAGGTGCATAGGATGAACTTACTTGCATTGCTCAGAATTCAGCCTACCCACTTTCTTCTTGGATATAGACACAGCATATGCCATTAATTTGGTTTACCTTGAAGTAATAAATCTGAAATCTTCAACATTTCCTGCCCAAAATATGAGTCTACCTGATGTGGATGAGTACAGTACTATTTAGACTCATTTATTTAACATGAATGACCTCAGATTAGATAGACTCCCCGTACTTAGATATGGATTTAGACTGCTTGATGTATAAACATTTTTGTACATTTCAATTTTGTTTTAGGGGCACCTGGGTGGCCCAGTGGTTGAGTGCCTGCCTTTGGCTCAGGGCGTGATCCTGGAGTTCCAGGATCGAGTCCCATGTTGGGCTCCCTACAGGGAGCCTGCTTCTCCCTCTGCCTGTGTCTCTGCTTCTCTCTGTGTCTCTCATAAATAAATAAATAAAACCTTTAAAAAAATAAATTGTGTTTTACATCTTCTTTAACATTTACTCTTGGAAAATGAAGAATTTTTAAATATTGTATGTACTGTATAATATAGAATATATACAAATATGTATATAATATATCTATTTAATACTATATATATATATCATTCCTCATTTTTGTAAAAACTGCAAAGATCAAAAATATGTTTGAATTATATTTATTTTCTGGAAGTCATATAAATATCTCATTTTTATTTCCCATGTATATTCTATAATGATTTAACTCCGAAATTCAGCATTAGCTGGTCGACATTCATATTCCTTATTATTTAATTTACTGTGAACATGATACTTCATAGGATCCACTTCTTTTCGAGTTTTACTCCATATTTTTTCTTATTAGTTAAAAGAATCATCATATATCTCTATGATGATTTAAAAAATTGAAACATTACCTGTTACGTGTTATATATTACGACATTTCTTACTAAGTTGATTAGAAACCATTTCATTTTCTCTTATAAACAGTTTGGTAATATAATTAATGGAAAGAATGTTGGAATAATATTGTCATGAAACTGACTTGACTCCTTATGAGCCAGGCACATGACTTTGATGAGAAAATCACTTAGTCCTCCTTTAGCCTCATTTCCGTAAATATACAACATGAAGTTGACAGTAATACCTCTTATTTCATATGTGAATGAAAAATTGATGTACATTGTAGACCTGGCATATCATGACTAATTCATAGATGTTAGGTACTATTACGTTGTTGTTATTGTTACTGTCCTGCATAATCCTGTTAGAACTCTATTTTAGCCAAACATTAAGTGGCTCCTATTTTGCATTTCAGTGGGTGCGACTGAGCCAGACACTTTTCAAGGTAGCAGTGATTTCCCCTAAGGAGTCAGTAGGATGTTGAAGGAAAATGAACAGTAGGAAACTGTGTATTGAATCCCAAATTAGAAGTCAGAATGCAGTTCATTTCTGACCATTATTTGTGGTTTTAGTGGGCTTTGTTCCCAGACATGCTTACCAAAATATAATGAAGCCAAAACATAGATGCTTTAGTTGAATATTCTGGGAATTTAAAATACCATTGAGAACATTGTTACAAGCAGATGATATACTATGTCCAAATATCAGGCAGACAGCTTGCAAATATGTCTTAGAAATCTGATCTCTTTCTTCCCTGTGAATTTACTGTATTATAGTATAGAGGGTTCTAATTTTAAACTTCTGTGAAAATTACTTATTTGTTTCCACACATTACAGATTTCTTAATAAAGTCTGGATACTAACTTCAGAAAATTTAACACAGAAAAATACTACTGGGCCACATTAAGACACTTATCCATATGGCTTGATAAATAAATGTTGAAATTAAATAACAGCTAACAAGTAACACTAAATGTTGCCTAATCAAGTCAAGTCATTTTTAAATAATTTGTTTTGAATTAATCAAATGAGGAACGATTGGGAATGTATGCCTAGTGGCAAAAACATCTCATCTCATACATAACCCTCTGAACAATTACTTGTGCAAAAAGCCTAGGTCGAGTAATAGCTGCACAAAGCATCAAAGGATACTTCAGAGAGTGTTTAGTGTATGATGTTATTCAGAGCCTTCTGTGCTGTTACTTTTGTTTTGGTTTGGCTTATTTATTTTTGATCGTAGAAGGCAAGTCTTCTAGGTGTAGCATAAGTGGGAGGTTTGCATACTGGCAAGAGCCTTATCCTTTCTCAGCACATGGGATTTTAAGAGGCATTTTGGTTGTGAATGGCCCAGGAATCCAGGAGCCACTTAGGTTGTACCACCGAACATCCCTGTGGAGCAGCAAGATGTCCACTGAGAACAGAATAGGATCCTGAGGGGGAGGCTCCTTGCTAAGAGCAAAATAAACCTGACTTTCATCGATTGTTTTCCATAAGCTAAAAGACAAGGTTAGAGCACAAGTCATAAGTGTGAATGTGAGGCTGTAAGAAAAAGAATGTTGAAATCACAGATGTTCAATGGAAAGATCCTTCTCTTCTCCGCCCACTTTTCTATGATTCCAAGTATATAATTTTGCATTCTCCAGCAGGTAGCCAGGTAGATTACAAGGTCATTGTCTTCATGAGAGAAGCAATCTTCCATGTTGAAAAAAAATGAATACAGTGATTTTACATGAAGTTTCTCTGGTAGCCTTGGGAGTATTTCCACCAGCTCACCACTCAAGGCTTACAAAACAATTGACAACTACTTTGAAGTAGGATCAAAATATCAGGATAAGAAATTGTTTCAAAATTGTTTGGGACTTGATTGCAATTTTGTGAAATATGGAGTAATGGTATTCTTTGCCTTTTTTTCTCTCTCAACATTTCTTTCTTTTTTTAAGACTTTATTTATTTTAGAGAGAGAGCATGAACAGGAGCATGGGGAGGGAGAGGGGCAGAGAGAGAAGCAGACTCCCTGCTAAGCAGGGGACTAAAAATCAGACCAGACAGGAGCACCTGCGTGGCTCATAGGACTCTTGGTTTCTGCTCAGGTCATGACCTTGGGGTTGTGGGGTCTAGCCCTGAGTGAGGCTCTGCACTCAACATGAAGTTCGCTTAAGATTCTCTCCCTTTCCCTCTCCCTACTCCTCTGCCCCTCTCCATGCATGCTTCTGTGCATGCACTCTCTCTCTCTTTCTCTCAGATAATTAAAATCTTTAAAAAAAAAAAATTCAGACTGGACATATCAACCAGTCAGACAGGAAGTCGGTTGTCAATGGTTTAAACTACTGTTGACTGACATAAGTAATTGCATTTAAGATAGAGATTTTTGGGGGGAGAGGCAGGTCTTTTCGTGTTGTTTATTCTACAAACTGCCTCCCTTCACAGTTACTGAGATTCCAAGGGTGACATTGAATGACTTTTGTTGCTGTTATTCTCTGTGACAATCTTGGGGGCTGACAGGAAATGAATGCACCATATTCTGACATTGGGAGTTGGAGGTGAGAGTGTTACAGCACTTGGACCTAAAATAGCATTTGTTTGTTTGCTTAATAATTAAAACAACTGTGTCTTGAAACTTTGTGGCTTTTATTACTAGGTATTAAGTTTATTCCCATTAAAACAACTTAAAAGAGATCAGTAGCTTTAAAGGGTCTTTCCATTGGAAGTCCTTTGCATTAAGGTTTTTTGGTTTGATTTTCACTGATAGCTAAGCTATGGGTAGGCAACCTTCCTCTCACAAAGGTCTGTTCCTCTCTGTCCCACTGAATCTGAAGATACCCATACACATTTTGTTTCTTTCTCTGGAGCTTATCGTAAAAATCATGATTATTTTACAGCTTTCTTTAACAAATCTCTCACTCAATCTCATTCAGTGTTTGAATATCTCTTTTGTTAAACATAACATGAATATTCATAACTTAATTGGGTTAGAGGAATAAAATTGACTTCCCTGTGACTGCTCCAACACTAAGAGTTTAACTCAGCTAAATACTCTAGGTTGATTTTATGACAATCACTTAACTGGTAGAAAGAAAAAAAATATATTTTCATTTTTTCTTTGTATCCTAAATATGCTTATCTTGAATAAAAGTATATGCAGTTAAGATCACTTGGAGTGTGTAGAGGTCATTTCCCATCTTACCAGGGAAGCAAAAGGAGTAATATTTGGCATTGCTCAGTGCACATTTCATATAATTTTGACAGGCCTGATGATTTTTGCATCCTATATAAATTGCATTTCTAAAATTCTTTGTAGTTACTCAGTATTCAGAAACTTACTGTGTTCGGGAAATATTCTAGCATTTTCTTATTGTTTTACAAATTACATAGAAATTATGCCATTGTATTTAATAGTGAGACATTTAATTTTTTTTTCAGACTTGAATGCAGCGATCATGTAAATTAGAGAAAGAAGATAAAAATAACCTCTGAATATTCTCCTCATGTGGTATTTATTCTGGATGAAGCATTAAGATCGCTCACAGAGGTGTATCACTGTAAGTATTTTCTAATGAAATTAAAATGTGCATTTTTTGTGTGTCCATGCCATGTGTGGTGTACCTTAACAGAATGTAAGAATAATGTATGTATCATAGAAGCAGCAGTGGGCAGAGTACTATAATCTCCTGAAACATTGCTGTTAAGAGAATAACCACTTGGAAAGAAAAAAAAATATCCTAGATTTAAAAGTCCCTCCTTTCTATAATTAAATAAATAAAAAGTAAGTAAGTTAATAATTGGGGTAAACAGATGTGAAATGAGGGACAGTATGACGATTGTTTACTATGTCATGATGATCTTTGCCAGGATATATTTAGCAGTATGACAGTTTTCTGATGAGAAAGTAAAATAATTATAAATCTAGGCTGGGAAGAACGATAGCCTTTCCATGCACAATCAATAGATTTTGAGTTATATCATTAGAAAAATAACAAATGAGAAACTTTTATAAGGCTGGATGCTTAAATGCTGGTGACATTTTTAAATCTATCAAGCTATCAGTGATAATAACCGTGAGTTCAATTTTTCGAAAGCTTAATCTGAACCTTATTAAGTTATCAAGTGCTCTTTACTCACTGCATCTGCCATGTAATCATACAGAACTGTTATGTTCATAAAGAATAAAGACAAACACAACCTTGCAAAAGCCCCGTCAACTGACCTGAGGGCTTGGTTTGGTCATATAAATAAAGAAATGCATTTTCTACATAATATTCCGTGGTATTGTACTGTAATTCACAAGCAAGTGCTATTATGTTTGGATGAAATGACAGCCATTTTGCTGGTGGACTAAAGGTGGCTGGCTGTCGCTCTTGGATTGCAATGTCTTTGATCGTCCCATGAATCACATAGAAAAACAGAACGTCTGGGGAAGATTGTATTTAATAATAAAACCTCCAGACAACTAAGGTTTCTTTAGGTTTTAAAATCACATGTAGATATCTCTACTGATATCAGAGCTCACCAGGAGGGTCTTTTCATTGGGCAAGTCCATGCACCACAGATGATTACATATTTTAAATGTCACCCTACTATGTACTCAGATATATCTTATGTGTTGACTTGTGTTATTAACCCCAAAAATAGCTCAGATAATATTCTATGGTGTACAACCTTTTTTTTTTTTTACCCTAAAACTGAGTCCATAGTTTGGGAAAGTTCTTGTGAATGAGACCTTTTATATTTCACTTGATTATTCATAATTGCGGAAGTATTTTACATTATGTAGTGAGAGTTAGATTTTTCACATCAAAATTTGAAAATTATATTCATGGTAATATTTCACATCATTCTATGACTTGGGGCAATGGATCTAATTCATATTTTAAATGGCTAAATAAAAGTTTTAGAATCAGTTTTAAGACTTGTTTCCCTTAGCTAAGTGTAGTAATTTTTATTCTCTCATTGTCTCATAAAAATATGTACTTACAATATGACCAAATAATGAAGTTGATTTAAAGCCAAACATCCCTTGAGACAAGATCAAAATTATTAAATATGTTACTTGTTCTACAAAAGGAATTCAAAGTCATTCAATTTTAATGTCTTCTGTAGTATAATTTTTCTAGGTTAGAGTCATAGAAAAATTTTCATGAAAGTAAATATTCCTCTGAAAATATAGAGACTACTTGGAAGCAAATTATTTTTAATTAATACTATTTGTGACTTGCAACTGAGAGAAATCTGTGAGTTGCTTTAAAGCTATTAATCTTCTTCCAGAATGTCCTAGGCCATCTATCAGAACCATGTTGTCAAATACAGATTTGCAGAAATACAGTTCAGTGTCATTTTAAGACTAAGTGATTCTCAAAACCCTATAGTTTAACACACTTACATTGTTTAACACAGTGTTCAGTCTGTATTTGATCTAATCATTTTATCGTATTTTGAATCGATGTTTACACATGTGTTTTTTAATAACTATGATTAGGATGACTATATAGAAGGTCTTTTCTACCAAGAAGGCAACCTGGTGTAAGAATTTCTTTTTATTAAGCAAACCGTATCAAGCCCTCTAGTGGTATTAAATATGTAAAATATTTCATTGTTATGTTGCTTAATAAGAACAGTTGTTTTTGCTTGTTTGGTTGTTCCTGAAGTATAAGCATTTAACATTCTCTTGACATTAGGTTCCTGCAAATTCCTGTCTGCTCTGTTTGGCAGATAATTTGTACTTTCCTTGAGGTGGTTCTTCTAACTTTACCTTGGGATAAAATTTTTAAATGCATAGACTTAAGATTGAAGTAATAAATAGCCCAGTAGGTGATAAATCACATATTTTGATCCGTTGCTTTTATCCTTAAGTCTAATATTAAAACATATTTATTGTGTTCCATATGCATGACGATAGCCTGATGATAATAAGAATAGTTTTTGAGCAAAAAACTTCAGCATGTAAGAACTTAGCTAAGATCTTCAGTTAAAAAACAACACAATGAAAGGTAAGCCATGGCTCACTCTTAGTAATTATTTCTGAGATCTTTCATTCTTTCATACTATTTAAAGTCTAAAGGAAATGGTCTTATTCTTACTTGGGGATGTTTCCATCAAGCTTTTTATTTTTTTTTTTATTTTTTCTTTTAATTTTGGCTCTTCTTATCGAAGACCTGAACTTAGGAGCTTTCACTGGCAGATCTACAAAGTGTGTTTCAATTACTAAGGAACAGGTTTTAGCTTCATGCCAGCAGGACTTGTATTTCTTTCTTAAAAAGGAGAAAAGTTTTAACGTTTGATACATAGCCAGAGGAAACTGAGGGAGACCAACCAGTGGAAATGGAAAAATCATAGGGAAAAGGCTGAGATGCAAAGAGGAGTCTCAGAGACGATCATTCTCCAAGATGGATTCCTTGATGTCCTGTCTTTTATTTCAACTTTGTTTTAGATTCTGAAATTAGACCCAGAGTGGAGCTGCTAAGTACACTGTGGTAGGAAGTGTGGCACTGGGTTTGGAAGGTATTCCTCACTTCTCAGAATCCTACAATGTCCTTTACTGTGAGGTGAGAGTCCTCATAGACCTGCCTCATCTGTCCCACCGGCACTGCTGAGCTGACGACCATTCTTTTGGAAATGTGTGTACTGTCCCTGCTCCTCCCCGAGGGGTTCACACATAGGAAAGTGTACTCTGTCTCCTGTTCTCCCTGTTTATGCCCCTTTGTTCTTAGAAGTCTCTGAATAAAACTGATATAAAACAGGATACTAAATCTGATCGGCCGATATCTCCTCTAAGTCCAGACAATTTTACATCTGTGGTGATAGATACATTCTTAAATCTATAGCCTTCACTCTGAAATGAGTTCATTTGGAAACCTGAAGAAGCTGATGTTTCATACTTGGTGACCCAAACACATACACTTAGACTTCTGCTTTTGGATTATTCTGATTTTTCTCTAACCACTTGGGTTGGGGGTATCGTCATGATGGGTGATTTAGTGACATCACAGACACCACCTCCGAAAAGGGAACACACACAAAAAAACAGAATATTCTGGAAGTTGGTATATTTCCAGAGTCAACCCTACAAGATACATAGCACTATGGAAGTTTGATTTTTGAACTACGAATCGATAGAGCCTCGTCACCACCTTGAACCGTGCCTTTAGGTCACATAGAATTCCAGGTCCATAATATATCCATGGACAAATGATATCGTGAAAACTCTAAGAAGTCTGGAAATCTAAGAGTGTCCTCCTATCTTCCGATGAGGTGAGGGGTAGGTAAATATTGTATTTCAGGATATTTTCCTTTTGCAATCTCCCATCTTCCTTAGTTGTCAGGAGTTGGGCTGATGTGGAGAGAGCTGAGCTGCCAGGTGTCTGAGTAGTCAATTAAGACAGTAAGCCAAAATGAAAGTAACAGTCAAGCCTTTAATCACTTGCTGGGATAATATAAGCAGGAAGCTAATTTGGAGAAAGCCCCGACTCCTCCCTAATTCATTTCCCTTCATGAAACACACTGGTTGGGAGTCAGGTGGATCAGCACAGATGTGGGGCTCATTTAGGCCGATTAGAGCTCTGAACAAAAAGCTCTGTCGGCTTTGTGGACCAGGGTGATGGGGAGGTAAAGGAGGTAGAGCTGTAGAGCTAGGAGCAGGATGGTACTGAGTCAGAGTGGAAAGACATGTGTTCAAGGTTCCTCCATAAGAGGTCATAGCAGAGCTACCTGAGGAAGGCCTTTGCCAAAGACCCCAGATACAGAGGTTTCTGGCTGAAGGCATATGGTCTAGGGATGTGGATGTGTGGATGTGTAAGAGTAAGGCTGACTGGGGGGAGCGAGGTGGGGGGTCGGTCCTGAAACTCCCTAGAGGGATTGCAGAGCACGAGCTGTGTATCCAGTCAAGTGGGAAGATGGCAGCTCTCCCCTTTGATGCCCACCAGGAAATGCCTACATATTTGCTTGTGGTCATGCCTGAAAACTCACACATAGGCTCTGATATGGAGTGAAATACTTCATTGGTTATCGTCTTACTTGCTTAATTCACCTTGAGTTTAAACTAGGGAGCAAAAGCCAATAAAATAGGTCTTTAATTCAGAACATGGTGTCACATCGCCTCATTCAATCATTTCAAGGTATAGAAGCCCTTGCTCTGGGCTTGGTGTGAAGTGCTGGTTATATTAAGATAAATCCCCACCTTCAAGGAGCATGGTGTCTCCTGGGGAATGGGGGGGGAAATATTTATAAACTATTATAACAATATTGTATTAATATATGCTAGGCTTACTCAGAATGCTCTGCTTTATCCTCACAACTACCCTATTACTGATGTATGATGGTCGTCTTCCATCTTGTGGATGTGAGGCAGCCATTAAGTAAGGTTAAGAGAGGTTAAATCACCCGTCTGCTGGCGGAGTGTAGAAGCCACACATGTAACCACTACATTTTACTTCCATTTAAATGTATCTGAAGGCTCAAGCCATGCATAACATGTTAGGAGGGAACTGAAAAGAGGCACTAGGTTTCCACAGAAAGTAGTGAGTGGTACCTAAATTGAGTGGACTTGAGATGTGTGGTGGGACGGGGGTGGGTTCAAAAAGTATAAGGGATGGGGGTGGGTGGGGGGAAGGGCATGATGAATGCTGTGAACTGCAGCAGTTTAGTGTCAGAAAACAAACAGTGAGCAATACAACAGAGGCTGTGAATATAGGGAGGGTTGGATAGAGATGAAGATGAATACATGGCGGTGGCAAGATCAGGAGGACTTGACTGATTGTTTAATATCGAGTGTTGGTGAGTTAGAGCTAGGGAGAGGAGAAACAAGAAAGTGGCCTGTATTCCTTTTCCGTTTTGGTTGGGTGCTGCTGCCTCATGCTGAGGTAGTGATATAGGAGGAGGTTTATGAAAATAAGATGTCTTGCTCTGGGGATCTTGAGCATGTGCCCATTGAACCCCCAGGTAAAGGTAGTTTGCAGAGTGAGTGAGTGATTGGAAGAGAAATGGAACCCCAGGGAGCATGATATCTAATGAGATGTTGAAGGAAAGGGAACCCGAAATGAGGCATCTGAGGAAAGGTCAGAAGGAGCCCGACAAGAGGAGCCAGTCAAGTCATTGGGGTGTGAGTTTTATGGAGAAATCAGTAATGATGAAGAGCTCACTGCAAAAGAGAGATCAATTAAGATCAAGCTGGCCTGATCCTTGGAAATGATAGGCCACAGGTTTTCGCCCTTTGGCAAGAGCAGGAATAGCCAAGTGGTGAGGCCAAGGCCAGGTGGCACTGCATTGAAGAGGAAGGCAACGAAACAGAAGCAGTTTAGTTGAGAAGTGAAGATGGTGCTGCGATGAAGGTAGGCTTTCTTATGGTTTATTAACTTGTTGGTTAGTTGGATTCTTTTTTTTTTTTTTTAATTTTAATGGGCGTGATAGGAAGTTTAGATTCCGGAAAAGGCGAAAGTCTGATTCCCACAAGGATCTAAGGTTAGGACGCAGGGCTGGGTCGAGTATAGGGCCGGTGGCACCCCGAGGACTGTTTATCTTTGGCAATGTCAGGTAAGCTCTCAATGCTTCAGCTTTCGCGTCTTTAAAATGTGTATAAAAAATAAATGCCCATCCAGGAGGGTTATTGTGAAGACGACATGTTATATGATACATGTACGAGTGATTGACAGTGAGGCCTCATTATCGTGTTTGCTGTTGTTTTTATTTAGGGGAAACTAGTTGATCTCAGTGATGAAGAGGCCCATAAATGAGCACATCATCCCAGTCTAGAATAAAAAGGAAATGATTGATATTTCTCTAGGCTGTTTTGTAAATATGATACTCAGGGATATTAATATATCAGTGCCTTTACCAGTTACCCCTTTTACCAGTTACCAGTAAAATAAAGCAAAAGTAAGAGTAAAAATCAGGACCCATTTTGGCCTAAGAGTATAAGTGCCTGGGCAATTCAAAGATGTTTGGTGTTAAGACCCATGTTTCTCCTAAAACTATAAGCATCTGTCTGGGAATATTTTTATATATACATTGTATGATACATCTTGCGTTTTGTTGGTGAGCTCAGAATCTTCTATTACGCAAACTTAACAGGCGACTTGTATTCTTTCTTTATATAGCATGGGCCAACAACTACTATGGCTCTTTAAGGAATCCCTCCTACAAAGAGTAGGAAAACCATCATTGCCCCTCCGCCCCCCTGCCGTAGTTACTAAAAGGAGTTAAAAATTACTCTTTTTGTGAATAGCGCTAAATTGGTTTAAATATATTCTAGAATTCTTCTACTTAAGAGTACCCAAATAAATGGAATCCCATCACCTTTCCCACCCCCCCTCAACTTTGGTTATTTTCTTTGTGGGTGAGTCACATATTTAGATACAACCAAAAGTAATTTATCGTGAGCCTGAAAGAGAGTAATCAAGCCAGGGAATAAAAAGGTAAGATTAAAGTAATAGAATCAATTTTCTTGGATATATTTATAAAAGGACATTTTCTTATGGAGTATCTATGTCTGCACACAGCCATATGTCTTTTATTAGGATTTCTATATGCAATCCTTTCACTTGTTCTACATGAGAACAGTCCTGTGTTTACTTCTATTTAACCTGAACCACTCTTTTCGTAATGATTCTGGGTTAGTGTAGCCTGGTTTTCTGGTTTTTTTTAGAAACCGAAAGCTACCAGTAATCTCAGATGTGTTGAAGCTAAACCTAAGAAGCTGATATCAAATCTGTCTATGGATGCAAGTTTCCTGAATTTGGTTCTATTTCTGTATCCCTTACTCATGCTGATTTATGAGCTCTTCTGAGATTCCAGATCTGTTTTTATTCTTAATTGTATGTAGTGTTCATTCTAATATGATTTACACTACACTCAAAGGCTTTCTTTTGCAAAAGCTGGCAGCACATGAACAATTTATACTTCTTTGGAACTCTTGCCTGTTTGAGGAACAACCCAGTTCCTTTTGGGGAATGACTTTTAATTAATAAATAGGACACTTTTCATCACCTTCAATGGCATAGTTTTTAAGAGAATAGGACACAAGGCTGGTGACACCTTTTTGGGCCTGCCATCTCAAGCGGGGGCTGCAATGAAGCAATCATGAAAGAAACAGCAACTTCACCTTTTCCCAGGCCTCTGTTCCCCTTTCAGATTTACCTTTTTTTGTTTTTTGTTTTTGTTTTTTGCCTTTCCTTACTACTACTTTGTTGCTTGACAGAGCTCTCTCGATGTCAGGGTCCTTAATATTTGCTTACAGAAGGGAAAATGAATAGGAGAGTGATAATCTTCACTACAACTGAAGAAGCCTTGTCAAACTCAGAGTGATATTGGAACCGGTTGTCCAATACACGTCTTTCTTGGGGGGTGGGGGGCAGGGAAAGATCGATTTTAATTTGCTACTTTTTTGGTGTCAGCACGGTTTTACTGTGCAGCTTTAAATATGCACATAAAACGCAGTGGCACTAGAACATGGTAAGTCAAATTCTGATCATTTCTTTTGTCAGAGAAGCAATGATCTTAACTCATGAGTCACTGTTAAATATAAGTGTAATGTGGAGGAAAAATGAAAATACATTATGAGGGTTTTTTTCTCCAATTTGTATAATTTTTCAGTTAAGCAGTCATAAATCAAGGAATATTGTATTTTTTGAGGCTCATTAAAGAGACATTATACATCAGAATAGTGAAGTCGTCAGCATAATGAAATGATGAATGCCTGTAACTATCTGTATGTAAATGATGTGAGACAGATTCGGGGTGTTACGAAGGAGAATAACAATCTCCCTGACAGTTCCCCCTAGGTGCAGTTACTGGATGCTGGTGACAGATGTGAAATGCAAACCTCTTCAATGGCAAGCACTTATTAGCACTCAGCGGAAACCAGCAATATAAAATAAGACAAATGGCAGATAATATCATTTTAAATAAATTTGTTCAGTAAGGTGTGTTATTGCATTTTAAAAACCTTCCTTATTGACAAAGGCGATATTCTAAATTCAAGAAAACACGTTAGAAAAGAAAATGGTTCTTTTGAGAACGAGTATGTAAAAACCGTATACATATTTTGTAATACTGGCCACTTTCCTTGACCTCTAGAGGGGCTATCCCATGAAGTAACTCATATGTCAAGTCGACTCGCTTTTGGTTTATTTATTCCGTCCAGGAAACATATCTGTCTTACCTGTACATCTATACTTGACATCATGAGATTTGCAGTATGCGTACCATGGTCAACCGGCCTATCTGGCAGTTTATGAGTTCTCTTTTCATCTCCATATTAATTGAAATCATGTCTTTTTTTGTTTGAGACTGCACCATCTGTTGATGAGTCAGGGCCTTCAGTCCTACGTTTCAGACTCTGTATTTCATTTACTAAGAGGGCCAGGCAATAGATCTAGTAATTTCCTGGAGGTTCTCATTTATCTGTGCATTTCACAGCACCTGATACAGGTGCCAAGGACACAAATGAGTATCGTATGAAGGAGAAAGAGACAGAGAAGGGAAGACAAGAGGAAAGGTAGAATGAAGGGAGAAAGAGGAGACTTTCAGTTCACTAGGAGTCACTGATGAGGCAGGGGCATTGGACAAATCCTTTAAATTCTCTCTGTATGAATTCCCATTTTCTTCTCTTGGATTCAGCTTTTTTTTTTTTTTTTTTTTAAGATTTTTCATTTATTCCTGATAGACATAGGGAGAGAGAGGCAGAGACACAGGCAGAGGGAGAAGCAGGCTCCATGCAGGGAGCCCGACTTGGGACTCGATCCTGGGTCTCCAGGATCACACCCTGGGCCAAAGGCAGGTGCTAAGCCGCTGAGCCACCCAGGGATCCCCATATTAAGCTTTTTTGAGGCATATTTAACTAATACCATTGCAAGATATTTAAAGTATGCAACATGATGTCCTGATATACATATGCATGCGTATGGTGTGAAAGGATGGGCAGAGAAAGCACTTTGGATCCTGTGACCAAATATATACAGACAGCGACATTAATAAAAATATTCACATTTTGTGTGCTTTGGGGATAAGAGTTTATTATTTTTAATAAAATATACTCATACCTGTGCTATAGAACTGTTAGCACTTTATTCACTAAATGTGAATTTCTAGCAAGACAAATGGTATAATTTTCCCATAAACACCAGTCAGTGTGGAGATACGTTTTCTTTATCCTGATGTATACATAATGGGGCTTAACATGGTTTGACTAAAGATATATTCTTTCAAAAATCTGCTGTTTTACTTCTTTTTACCATAGGAATAGAGCAAATTATAGGCATGTGAATTTTTTTATTAATAATTATATATAGTTTTTGGTGATATGGAAAATCCATGAGCACATAGTAGTCCAAACTTTCAGTAGTCTCCATCTTAAGAAGAATAACTTTAAAAAAAAAAAAAAGATTTATTTATTCATGAGAGACACAGAAAGAGAGAGAGAAAGAGAGAGAAGCAGAAATGCAGGCAGAGGGAGAAGCAGGCTCCATGCAGGGAGCCTGACGTGGGACTCGATCCTGGGTCTCCAGGATCAGGCCCTGGACTAAAGGCAGCGCTAAACCGCTGGGCCGCCTGGGTTGCCCAAGAAGAATGACTTTTTAAATTGCTAACTGGCACTTGAATGTGCTAGTGCATATAATAATAATTATTGTTTAAATTCCTTTAATATATTTTTTGGAAATTTTTTTGTTAAAAAAAGATTTGAGAATGTCTAGACATAACCAAAAAGTCCAAAATTATGCATAGCTAGTATATGACTACCCTAAAACTAAAATATTTTAAAAAATATACTGTATTAAAAATATGCTTTATCATTTTACTTTTCCTTTGCATATTCATCTCCTACCAGACATCATGCTCATTTTACAAGTTAACTCACTTACCAAAAGATATACCCAATTTATATATTAATAATCTTCAACTTCATTTGTACAGAAATAAACACACACAATCTGAGAGTGTCTATTACATATGATAACAGTTTAATAAAAGGATTGATTTTTATCTACAATCATATATTTTTGGAACTTTTGTGATATCCTATTCTCTAATTGACCTTCTGTTTTCCTTGATGGGAAGAAAGAAGCAATGGAAAGTTGTGGCAAGGGCACCATTATAGATGTTGAAAAGAGGCATGCAGAGAACAACTGTGAATATTTGATTTCAAACTAACACATTGTTTTCTCTAAAGAAAAGGAAGCCAGGGTTCTCATCATGAAAATTATTATTTTTTAACAACTTACTGTATTTCCATACTGTTAAAGGGTCAACACTAAATTGTTGGAAAGAATTACATCAGTCTTATTACTTTGTGGCCAGCCATCTTGTAAACTTACTGCTGCCAGTAGGGAATGAAATCTATTAAATTCTGTTTACATTTAGTTGCTTTTAATGCCTAAGATAAAAAAAATGACAAACGCAGCAAACAGACCAGAGATGTGTTTCTTCATTTAAGTTCCCACTGGTTATTATTACAATTAAATGTGTGCATTTTTCTAATTATGATATATTTATAATTTTTACATTCATTAGATTTTTAAAAAATCACTTTTAAATCCATACCTTATTTGACCAATGACAGGATTTGAGTCCTTGCATTTTAGTTCCAGGTCCACTGCTCCATCTTCCCTATCATGGTGCTTCTTGATAAATGTCTTAACTTTACATCCAACAATATACATGCTACGGTCCACATGGTACACTTTGCCAAGACTACGTTACAGTATATGGAAGGGAACTTATTTAATTGGATATTTTGTCACTTATGTCACATTTACTCACTTTCTCTTTCAAAGGTAGTTTAGAGACAGATGCATGCTCAAGGAGATTGATTGAGTTCAGGGTAACATTTCCACCATTCTACTGCACAGAGTTATGACTCCAGAAAACATTTCTCAAAGCCAAAAGATATCCTATCACAGAATTCCTCTCCTTTCAATTACATATCATTCGTAAACATTGCCAAGCTATCATTTACTGCCAATTGAAATAAATGACTTAAGCATTTTTAAAATGACAAATATTCAACTTTCTTTCAAACTGTATGCACATGCACACACATATAAATTATAAGATAGATGCATGCGTATGTAGGTATATACATTTTTAATAAACTTCAGTTTTATTCATCAGAATGTAGCCATTGCAGTCAGATTAAGGGACACTGAGCTAGGAAGCACCAGAGAATATTTGTAAATAGCACCAGGATTATCTGGAGAGCCGGTAGGAGCCATTATGAGTATTAATACCAGGAATCAATTAATTGATTTGGGGCATTTGGAGTCCTGCAGTATTGCAAATGGTAACGACCTTAGAAATTATCCAGTCACAGGATGGCAGTAGTTGAGAAGTGGAATACTGTCTTAAACTGATGGGAACTTGCGGCCTGAACCACAGTGTAAGAATAGGAATATATGAAGCATGTTACAATCAGTTAGCCTTCTGTACCGCAGGTGAGGGATGGAGATCAGCAGCATGCTTGCTGAGGCTCAGAGACTTTAGGTCCCATGTCCAAAGTTGCACAGATAGTTAACTCTGAATCCATGGCTATAAACAAGGCATCTGACTCATAATCCAGTGCCATTTGCTCTGCTCTATTGATAAAGTAGACACATACCCAGTAGGCTTCCTCAGAGTAAATCCAGAGACATTTAGGAGATTTAATTGACAACATGAAGGAGAGTCACGCTGGGAATGGTGGCTACTCTGCGTTGATGCCCTTGTGGGTTCAACTTGCTGAGACTTGCTGTTTTCAAGGCATAATTTACTTAAGGATGTTCTGAAGCACTGTAGCTAGGCACCATCTTTTATTGATTACATTTACCATAGTTCATGCTTTGTCTTTTCTTAAAATTTCCAAACAGATGGTGCCTATTTTATGAACTCAATAAATAGAATTCTGTAAATTAAATATACTAAAATATGTTCAAGGAAAGTCTCCTCACGTGGAACATAAAAACTGGATTAAAATGCAAACATTTTCATTCCAGTGTGTAGTATTTATCTATTAAAAGTTGTGACATTACGTCTAAAAATTAACTTCATAGAGACTAAGACAGTTTGGCAAAATTCAGACCATCACCAGGGCTGCCTTTACCCCATCCCTCCCCACCTTTTTATAAAATCATGTCTAGCTGATTAATATAACAGAGCACTTCAGCTTTGGTGAAATACACTTATTCAATTTCACTGAAGATTATAGGTTTCAAATAATAAAATTGGATTTTATTGAGGATTGAAGTGTGTAAATAGAACATTTGATTGAATTTAATAAAATGGTATCCTGCTGATGGAGGCAAGTCATTTCCTCTAGTTTTAACTTGATTACAAAGACAAGAAGTTTTATGAGCAATTTTGAATGGAAAATTTCTTTCTGTCTAGAGGAAAAAACTATACTGAGACTAAGAAAAGTAAGTGGTACCATTTAATATTTTAAATAAAATGGCTGTGAATGTATGGTTGCTTTTGAAATGCAAGAGAACTATTTTCTAGTCTGGTCTTGTGGCTGTTGACTTGATCACTAAGGTTAAACATGAAAGCTACAGAGAAGGAAACCAAGTAGGCAAGTTTGTTCCTCTCTAGCTTTGAATAGTTTTATCTTAAAGATTCTTTATCTGATATGTGCAGTTCTATATTTAATCAAAGTATAGTGAGATCAGAGCATCATTTCTCTTATCACAAAATGAATCACTATGTAGTACTATTATTTAAATGTTTGGTTTCCTTTACCCATTTCTGAGGTTTCTAGTAAAGAAACAAAAGCAAAATTTTGTGCTACTTTCTGGCAAATATATATATATATATATATATATATATATAATTTTATATATATGTTATATATATTTATATATTATATAAATATTATATATATTTATATATTATATATAATGTTATCTTGCCAAAATCTAGGCTTTTCTTAATTAATGTCAATATTTTAATTATTTTTTTTTTAGACTAAGGAGCTAACTGCAAATATATATTCTTTTTCTTTTTTTAACCATTGGATCATAGCAGAACTCCTAAAAGCCTGTTAGGATGTTTTATAGAGATTATTTGGAAGCTATAAGACGGGCTAGATTTGTAATCAGGTATCGTTATACATGTGGAATGAGTATTAAGAACTGTGGACATTGTGTTGACTGAAGATTGATAAAAAAGGGCTTCCAGAACAAGATGAATTATAATGTGGCCTAGAGGAGTACTTGAGTTGATTTAGAATATTATCTTTGGGTTGCCTGGGTGGCTCAGTGGTTGAGTGTCTGCCTTTGGCTCAGGGCGTGATCCCAGGGTCCTGGGATCGAGTTCTGCATCAGGGTCCCCACAGGGAGCCTGCTTTCCCTCTGCCTGTGTCTCTGCCTCTCTGTGTGTTTCTCATGAATAAATAAATAAATCTTTTTTTTTTTTTAAGAATATTATCTTTAAGCAGTTGATTCAAAGTATCTGCAAGGGAAATATACAGTCTGAATGTAGTAGTTCTATTCAATTATTTAGCAGTGCTTTCACAGAACTAAAAAGGTAAACAGTTGATGAAAGGGCATTACATTGCAGCAAAAGTGTATCTCTTTATGTTGGTAATGGCCGTCTGTTGCTTTTAATGCTTGGAGAAAGGTACATCATACAGAGAAAGAGAAGGGTCACTGGAGAAAGAACTCTGGGAGAAGACAGGAGCAAGAATAATGGTGGCAGAGACAACCCCTAGCTGTACAGGAAAACACAGTGTAGAAACAGAAAATGAATAAACACTGTGCAGGGAAAAATGCCCGTGGTTCAGACCTCTGCTATCATGTCGGGAGCTGTTGGCATGGAATGATTAGAAACACTATTTGAATTCAGAAAAACCTAGAATATCTGAGGACTGGGAGTTTGATTCTTGAACTGAGATGAGAATAAAGAAGTCGTGTAATTAGAACAAAAGTAGTTACATCTTTAAAAGGTTCAAAGTATAAGAGATCACTTCAGACAAGTCAAATAAATTAGTTTGAAAATGTGTTCTGACAAAACTTCCAGATGCATCTTTAACAGGTGCCAGTCATAGTCTGAGAGGAACCACAAAGAAAGAAGGTTGAGAGAGCACCTGAAAACACTTCGTGTAAATGATGCCCGAAAAAGGTGGGTTAAGTGTAGACACAGGATTATCACTCAGGATGGAAGTCTAGACAAGGTTCGGTAAGTGATTCAGAGTGTTTGTAGAGAAACATGGTGTGTAAGTGGCAGGACTTTGCACTTTGAAAGACCACTCTAACAGAACCGTGGGTTGACACCTGTTAATTTAAAAATACACAGAAACAAAACAAATCGCCAAGTGCCTCTTACTCACTGAACAGGTAATTGTCCCTTATTTCATCATTAACTAACTAGCTGTCCAGTAGTTGTGCATGACTGTCAACTCACGTATGCAGTTACTTAAATTCACTGTAGTAGTCTTATCTGATCATTAGGAAAAAAAAAACCTGAAAATAACAAAAATCTTAGTTATGATAGGAGATTGTCAGTATTTGTAAGATCAACATAGTATTCTGTAGCGTCTTTTCAGTGCTGAAAATTATGTGAAGAAAAAATTATTTTGCTTATCAGAATAATTTTAACACACAGAAGTCTCATGCCGTGCCTCGTGTGATCATCAGTCCTCTTCAGTGTGAAAATAAAATGACCAAGCATCTATTATTACATCCATATTACCAGATAACATATTGATATTAAACTCAGAATTGACCTGTGATCTCATTACCTGTAGGAAGATTAAAATTGTCACTGAATGGTAAAAGCAGAGCACAGAAGCTGAATAATGAAAATATAATAAATCAGTTTCAAAAATAAATGAAATTCAAACCAACCATTCTAACTGGTCTCATTTTCATCCTTACTCTTATTTTATAAAATAAGAATTTCAAAGATTCTTCATCATCCTGTGATGCAAGCATCCTTTGACCTTATATGTCTGCAGAGAAATTCTATACAGGCAGCACAGGACCTGTTTTCTCCCTAACGTTTGTTCCAAAGTCAAGCAAACAGAAAGCAAGCACATTTCTTTCTTTCTTTTTTTCCAGCACATAAGATACCAACTGAAAAGTGAATCCTACATTCTGTTTACAGTCTAAGCACCAAAGGGAAATAATTTTGAGAACTATAAAACAATGACTAAATATATAGTAGTAATATTAGCAGTAGTAAGTAGAGATTTTATTTTTTATTTTTTACAGATTTTATTTATTCATAAGAGACACAGAGAGAAAGGCAGAGACATAGGTAGGGGAAGAAGCAGGCTCCCTGTAGGGAGCCCGATGGGGGACCTGATCATGACCTGGGGCAAAGGAAACGCTCAACCACTGAGCCACCCAGGTGTCCCAGTAAATGAAAGTTTTAGATTCTACAATATTAGGAAAAGGGGGGGGGGTTAGTAACAACGTAATTTTGGAATTTAAATTTTTATGTTTACAAACTTTTAAAAACCCAATTTAATAATGATCATATTAAATTGAAATTTATCAATAAATAATGGATATAATTTTCTTGTGAAATATATCCATTCCTATGGGAAGTTCTTAAAAGGTCAGGAATATACATGGTTGAGGGCGCCTGGGTGGCTCAGTCAGCTAAGCGTCCAACTCTTGACACTTTGTCTCAGGTCATGACCTCAGGGTTGAGAGATCAAGCCCCAGGTCAGGCTCTGCACTGGACATGGAGCCTTCTTAGGAGGAGTCTGTCTCTCCCTCTCTCTGTCCCTCCTCCTCTCTGCTCCTCTCAAAAAAAAAAAAAAAAAAAAGAATATATATGTTTGACTATTTTTGGTAGAACGATAAAGGAAGCCACAAACGCAAAAAATATTCAAATTATAGAACTTTAATCTGTTGGTATCATTGCAGGTCATGGGGACATTTTGGACACGTTACAGATAAGGAAACTGAGTGATGTGGAGGTTCTAAGTGACTAGCACAAGGTCTTTTGTGAAGCAGAATAGAATATTCTCACTCCCAGTTCGCACACTTCACACTGCGTAACTATCTCTTTTAGTGACTTTATCTGAAGATATTTATTGGCACCGGTACTCTATTTCAATCTGGGTGGTTTATTTTTGTATAATCAGTTGCATATTATTGTCATCCTGTTATCACCATCAACTCCCAGTTTCACTGAAGTGAAATTAAATTGCATCATATCACAACTTCCGTCCATCAAAATGATGTAATAGAACATCTGAGAAAGGTTGTGATAATCAGTGTGCGATGGGCTTGCCAGCCTCATGGGTTGCTTTGTATGAATCATATTCACACGGTGACACAAGTCATGTTAACAGACTGGCACAAGGTTAAAAGAGCTTAAGATGAACAGCAGAAGGTAATAAGTGGTTGCGGCCCACCTCTGTGGTGGTACCGAGAAAGGAAGGGGGGTCGCAGGAGGCCGGGGAGATGCTGTGCTCCAGGGAGGAGGGCCAAGGCATTGAGTAGGCCGCTGGTAGTGGCATCAAAGAAACACTGCCGAGATCTCCGTTGCTGCAGGTTAGTGTCCAGGGTTAGAGCAAGAGGGACTGGCTAATTCGCTCTTTCCAGACACAGGGCCAGGCTGGGGGAGAGGGGCACTGCTGGCTGCGGGCTTGCTCCTGGTCCCGAGCAGAGCCAGGTGTCCCAGCCACACCTGCCTCCTCCAGGAAGCCTCCTTCCCACCCCCTCATTGCCCTGCTGCTTCCAGGCTAGACACCCTATCAAGTCCACTTGTCTCTTTAACTGAAACTGTGGTGAAGGACATCAGAAAAAGGTGAGGACACCTAAGGTACCGTCTACCAGCAAAGAGAACGTCTGCGTGCAGCTGCCCAAGTTAGCCAGAAGACTCCAGCGCCAAAACCAAATTAGCAACATAAAATCTTGAGCTAATTGTAGAAGGTGAGCAAAGAAATCTAGCAATTCATGCATCAGGAGAGAAGGTGATCAATGCGGAGAAACACTAAAAGAAGACTAATGATATCATTAGTTAAAGAATTCAGGGATTAAACAGAGGAAAATTTCCAAAATGCATGAAGAGTTGTATTTATGGCTCTGAGGTGCGTATGGATCCTACAAACTGCAGCACCTAGGTGAGAACAGATGTTGAAAGAGTGATCCCCAAAAAATCCCCCCATACAGTATGGGCTGACATTGGCAGGAAAGGAGGATGGGCGAGAAGGAGCAAGGTTTCTGACCAGTTGCTTTGAGGACTTTAGAACATTTTATTGCGTGTCATGAAATAGGATCATTCTTCCTCAGTTCTTTGAAAAACATCAAAAAATTTTTATTTTTGATGTATTTGGGAAGAGCTAAGGGATAATTTTTGATTGGACAAGCTGAGTCAGGCTAAAAACTGTTTTACGTGTACTTTGGTAGCCCATTGGGATTTCTACTTGGATTTGGGGTCCGCAATACAATTTAGATTACATTGCTGTATAGAAATGATCCTGGAGTCCACTTGTACAGTGACCCCTTTTGGATTACTGTCATGAAAGAAAGTACAGAGCTACCCCCAGAAAGCCAGGATGAGGCTTAGGAAAGCCACTCTAATTAAGAGGAAAGTTGTAGAAATTGTAATATTAAAAATCATAATCTTTTTGTTTAGGCATAGTGCAGGATTGTGTTACAAATGGAGAATAAATATAGGAAATATTTCATTACTTAAAAAAAATGAAAAGGGCCAAGAAACTCCCACATGGCAGTACAAGCTATAAATTATTAATTTTTTTAATTCAACTTTCACAAACACTTAGTGTTTAATAAATTGGACTAGTTCAAAGCATTTACTCTGCTCGATGAGCTGATACCAGAACCCCTGAGAACTGAGTTACCATTAAGGCACAGGAGATTAGATAGAAAAGCAGAGACCAGATAAAGATTAACTGCTAGGAAAAAAAAAATACGTGATGAACGTTTTTTTCAGGGACAGAAGACTGAGTTATAATTTACATAGGCCACAGATATGTGGCAAAAGGCTGAAAAATGTTGGAGATTAAAGTGAAAGTCTGATGAATACAGAATTACACAATTTTTTATCCAAGCCATGAAGACTTCTGTTTCCCTGGCAGACTGCCTGACTGCTTCAAAGTGCAGAGTTGCTTAGAATTTTCTGCTTATTCACTTTTTCATCCCTAATCAAATTAATTATGGCAACAGGATATAAGCACGAGGTCGCGGGTGGTATGGGCCACCTATGTAGGTGGGAAATGCCTTTTCATAGCATGGGAGGTCACTGAGTTAGGTAGATTGAACAAAAATGCACTATATCCTCATTTTAACTAGAATGTCAAAAGTTATTTTTCAACCATGGTATTAACTTTGAAAGAGCTAGACTCCTATGGAACTATGAAAGTCTCAATTCCCATTACCCAGCTGTGTTGTAATTATCACCCAGGCGTCCAAATGTTGGCCAGATTTGCAAATGTAGGAAATGTCTTCATGGCATTACAAAATGTAACTCGGAACATATTTTATTATGGAGGCATTTTAATCTGATTATATACTAAAAATAATTGTGTACTATTTTATTAATATGCAAATAATATCTTAACAAATATATACAGGAGACCATGTCAACCTTCTATGTGATTGTATTCTCAGCTAACTAACATATAACTAACACAGCACCTAGTTTTTGTAGTGAGTATTTTGGACGTGTTTGTTGAATAAATGAAGGGATTGAGTAGTGTTTATTACATGGCCACAATTAAAAAAAAGAAAATGGATTAAAATCAACTTAAGGGGCACTTGGGTGGCTCAATGGTTGAGCGTCTGTCAATGGCTCAGGGCGTGATCCTGGGGTCCTGGGATCGAGTCCCACATCAGGCTTCCTGTGGGGAGCCTGCTTTCCCTCTGTCTATGTCTCTGCCTCTCTTTCTCTGTGTCTTTCATGAATAAATAAATAAAAAAAAATCTTTAAAAAAACATTTCCATTGAACTTAGAAAATGATTTTATTTATGTGACGGAGAGAGAGCACAAGTGGGGGAGATAGGGGCAGAGGGAGAGAAAGAAGCAGACTCCCCACTGAGCAGGTAGCCCAATGCAGGTCTCCATCCCAGGACCCTGAGATCATGACCTGAGCCTAAGGCAGATGCTCAACTGACTGAGCCATGCAGGTGCCCTCCACTTAACTTTTTAAACCAAGTTTCAGAAGTCAACGTACTAAACTAGTTCTAAACTAAAATTTAGAACTCAAATTAGGGCTGTTGGCATTTTACATATAAATGAAAAATGTTCAACAATTATATATGGCATATCTTCTAATTATGCTTGGCTATTTTCTTCCTGGAAGAGTTATCATATGTGCCTTATTTATCTACCTAAGACCTCTTAAAGGTTAAAAAGTATGAGTTAAGGAATTACAGTTATCATCAAAGTGTACAATTCTTTTTGATATACTGGAATCATTTCAGTTTGTATCTCACTTGTTAATGTATTTACATTTGATAGAGTAAGTCTACAGTGTATTCTTATATGTTTTTTATTTATGCTGAGAGCCACATGTGATATTTTGATTATTTTTAGTAGATTGTTTGATGTACATCTATTTATTTGTTGTACATCTATTTATTTGATTGATATATAATAATGTATAATTATTTAGAGTACATGATTTGTTTGCTTTTCTCCCAAAGGATCTGGAAATGGACAAATATTTCACATGCATTGAAAGAGTCTATTGGTTGAACCGAAATCTAAAAGTTGACTTTTGTGTCTGCTATAGGCTATACAACAATCATGACACATTTATATTTTGGAAATTCACCATTCTTCATCTGCTGTATGTTCTTATGCATAAAACTGGATCCTCCTGTTTTATTACAGAAACTTTGTGTCATAAGTGATAATCACTGATCTTATGTAATGTGCCTTTACTCTGGAATCTCTCTGGTTGACCTGAGCTTCCAGTGGAAATTTGTTATTTGTCCTTGGCAATCTCAAAAATGAAGAGAGAGGATGGAGAGCACATCCATTACTACTATTAGTAATGATCCGTAATTTTACTTCTGATCTGTAACAAACCCTATCTACATAGATCAGAGATTGCAAAGTCAAGATGTCCAAAATCCAAAGTCTCTTTTCTTGAGTATTTTTGCTCCTCCTTTCCTCATTCTATTGATGAGTAGCAGTATCTTCTACACTGAGTTCCACTTCTACTTTGCATTCACAAAGCACAGTGAGGTGAAAGACAAATCCTTGCTGGTGGGAGATCCAGACACCAGAATATAATACAGAGCCCTAAAAAGAAAAACAAACACAACAGAAAGATGAAGTGAGAGAGAAAGAAGGTACTAATTGAAGGATAGGGTGATACTTGTGCATTTACAAAGAGAAATTTAAAAATCACACAAATAATAAAAATTGACATTCTCATAAAACCATCATTCGGGAAGCATTCTTGAAAAAGCTGCATTCTGGGGGTTATTCTGTATGTTAGTAAATTGAACACCAATAAAAAAGAAAAAAAAAAGAAAAAAAAAAAGAAAAAGCTGCATTCTATCCTGTTTATAGATACTATCACTGATGAAGACATTGGTATCTAAAGGGTATGGTGCCCTAAATTGTTTTCTTGCCTATTAGAGGGAGGTTCTTAACTGTAATTCCGAGTTTTATACACTAGACTGCAGAACATTCCTTCAGAAAGGCTTGAGATGAGGGGAGGCTTAGGGAGGGAAGAAGTAAAAGAACGACATTAAATAAAAATAATATGCAGAGAAAGAGAAAGTTTGGGTTTTATTGAAAATGATAATAAGAAATCTCATGGAAGTACATTTACAAATGATGAGAGAGCAGGGGGGAGGAAAAGTTGGGGTATTGTTTTTGTCTGTCTTAATTTAAGAGACAGTCTGAACCTGAGGCAAACAGCGCAGTGCTGAAAAGCACAACCAATTATCTTTTTTACCGAAGTGATTTCCACCTGAAAAGGATGGAAATTAGAAAATGAAAAGATGAAAAAAGAGACCGCCATGGGAATATGGTGCCAGAATGCATGTATTTAACTCTCTAGTTTAGTAAATCTGACAGGGAGCCACCATCTGGTAACTACAGTGATGGAAAATAGTCCTATTGACTAAGAATAATGTGTGAACTTTGGAAATGAGCATCCATATTTTATAAAGATCTGTGTGTATCAGTTACATAATCATTTTCTTGTTAAGAGGCACATGGTCTTGATTTAAGGGGACCCAGCAAGTATCTTAGTTATGTGATATTTTGTGCAAGAGCTTTCATGATAAAACATGCTAATAACTTGAAGGTGTAGTCCTAAAGATGGTAATGTTATTATGTGGTGAAGAATATGCATTTGTAATAAAAAACAAATATTGCTCAAAATTGTAAGTAGGCACAAACGCATTGTCGTCGTAATATGTGTATATATAAATTCCCAAACTTCCTATCATCTTTTGAAGAGAGATCTAGATTAAAAAAAAAGGAAGAAAATTATGCCCATAAATCCCCCAAACCAGACTCCGAACACACCAGGGCACTCAAGCTTTGAAATTTTGATAGAGCCATTGAAGAGGTGTAAGCTGTAATCGAGAGTAAGTCCTTATTCTTTCAGCAGAAAGCATTTTATACCAGTTAAACTACTCTTACCCAGCTTAAAGCATCTTACAAATAAATTATGCAGAGGAAAAATGTATATCTATCCTTACAATGTGCAAGAACCAGGGAACATTAATGTAAAATTAATGAGAAGCTGACAAAGTATCATAGAAAGTATCATAACTATATATATTATATATTTTTTTATAGTACATATATATATATATCTACATAGTACCTCTTTGATAACAATTATGACTCTTGGCTACATCTTACAAAATAATCTATGACTTCCGAAGTCTGAAAGCCTGAGAGCTAACTATTCTAGACTTACTGCCTCATCATCTCCAGAAAAGTGACCTGAAAATCTTTATTTTGAAAGCATTATATTAATGATGGTAATGTTCAGTCAGTGTTGAACACCGTTGATAAATGCAGTTGTTCTTTAGAACCATAAAAGTTTATTGCTGGAAGGGAACTACGATTCATTCATTCCAATCTACACATCAATATTTAACTCAAATGCATTTTGCTCTCACTTTTATTATATACTAATAAAAATATTGTATAATAAAACGTGTATCTAATGAAGCAAATACATATGCATATATATGGATATGAGTCAAACTAGTATAGACCTGCATATATTCGTGTGTATAGATATGAACACGTACATAGATACACATATATACATGCTCATTCACTGAAACATTTCACTAGGGTAGATAATAGAAAGCAGATGTGATTACAGTACTTTATTGTGCTTAACTAATTTAGTCTAATATAAGCATATACACAGTTACCCAAAGTTCAAGGCAATATTATTCATAATATGCTGGTTTAATGCAAAAGGTGGAATTATCAATTCCTAATAAAATGGCAAAGATTACATTTCTTTGACCTGGCTTTCAAAGGAGGAAAAGTCTTCTTCACCTGGAGGAGGGGAGACTGAGGAAGCAATGATGATCGAGAGAACAGGATATGCAGAGTCACAGAAGCAGCATATAAGTACTCTGTTCAGCAAATATGTGCAATGAAGATCACGCGTAGAAATAAATTGATTTATATATTTATTCTTTCGTTCATTCCACAAATGGTGAATGCTAACACTATGTCAGTCCTTGCCATAAAAGGTAAGCAGTCACAAAAAGAAAGCAGGAAGGAATACCTGGTGCAAATGGAATTTGATACATTGTTAACAACTCTGTTACCTATGTTTATTTTTCAAAATTTTATTTTTTACCTTTGATTTAATGATTTCTTTTGCAGACAGAGCCAGCAAGCATGCACAAGCAGGGGAAGAGATAGAGGGAAAGAGAGAGGGGGGAGAGAATCTGAAGCTGACTCTGCACTGACCGTGGAGCCCCACTTATGGGCCTCCATCTAACAACCCTGAGCCCAAATCAAGAGTCAGTGCTTAATCGACTGAGCTACCCAGGTGCCCCTTTAACTATTTTAAAAATCTATATAATATTCTTAAAATAACTCTCATTTTTTAGGATAATAGATTATGTTAAAAACAGGAAGATAACTGAAAACATTTTTTTTAAGATTTTATTTATTCATTTCATGAGAGACACTGAGAGAGACAGAGACACAGGCAGAGGGAGAAGCAGGCTCCCTGTGATGAGCCCAAAGTGGGACTCGATCCCGGGACCCCAGGATCGTGTCCTGAGCCAAAGGCAGATGCTCAACCACTGAGTCACCCAGGTGTTCCTGAAAACAATTTCTAAATAATCGATAGTAGTAATATGAATTTGAGTTATAGTTTAAAGCATCATTTCTAAAGTTTATAATATCATTTATTTTATCTGTAACAGCTGGTAGCACTTTTTGAATGAATGTTTGATAATTATTTTCCTTAGTCCTAATTTTTATGCTTAGTTAGCTGTTGTTGATACTGAAGGAACATGTCATTTGCTAATAACCTTATTGGATTTTTACTACTCAGATGGAATCATAGAGCTGGAAATGAGTTATGAGGTCAGTTCTTTCTTCATCTTGGACAGATGAGAATATATTCTATTTTGAGATATTGTTAGAAATTTACTAGGTGGCTCATGTTTGTTTTATTTTTCTTTTATTGGGGAGTATCTGTCTCTTCTCCAATCCATGATGCATCACTATTAAGGTGTAAATCTTGTCTGTGTCACTTGCTTTCCCCTAAAACCTCAAATATTCTTAGAGAAAGAGCCCAGGGATTCAAGCCTAAATAGCATTCAGGGAATAATCTCGCTGCTTGCTTTTGCAGTGCTCTACATTCTACGTGCTCATCTCCATGATCCAGCCTCTGTGCCGCCTGCTGTAATCTCCCCTTTCTGTTCCCCCGGCACTCGGTCATTGACAGCTATTCCACTTCTGTCTCTTTCAAGACTGAGCATACATGCTTTTTGCAAAATTT
The DNA here is from genome assembly GCF_003254725.2 of Canis lupus dingo. Taxonomy (NCBI): domain Eukaryota; kingdom Metazoa; phylum Chordata; class Mammalia; order Carnivora; family Canidae; genus Canis; species Canis lupus. The sequence goes on along the minus strand of NC_064258.1, from coordinate 50,985,355 downwards.
TGCCTATTTAAACTCATCAGAAGCTGTGTTTGTTCTCAAAACAAATGGCACTTTTCCTGTGGACCTTTTCGGTCTATATACTTGCATAGACAATGCACAAATATGCATTCACATGTATATATTTTCCCCATTGAAGTGAATGTATATGCTACTTGCTGAGGTACAACTCATGTTTTAGTCATTTTTCTTTTCTTTTCTCTCTCTTTTTTTTTTTTTTTTTTTTGAGAAAGAGAATGAGAGCATAAGCAGGGTGATGGGTAGGGGGAGAAGGAGACTCCCCCCTAAGCAGGGAGCCTGATGCGGGGCTTGATCTCAGGACTTCATGACCCAAGCCAAAGGCAGATGGCCAACTGATTGAGCCACTCAGTGCCCCTAGTCATTATTCTAAAGCAGGACCTTGCCGACATAATTATACCTTAGTATGTGTTTATCAAAGTATGCATTTAAGTTTTTCCCCTGAATTTAAGAGTTTTCAAAGTATGCCTTGATTTGCCTTTGCTGAGAAAGGTAGGAACAAGGACAGAGTCCTAGGCACTTCAGTCTGTCTCCTCCATGAACAGTTTCTAGCTGTGAACAACACAGTTGTGTAATACATACAGTGTATATTATATTCTAGGACCTCTTTAGTTACTAATTTTGATGGCTACTAATCTTCAATATAGTGTTCCCTTAATTGCACTTTATTTAAATCCCTTGAGCTGCAATTTCATTTTTTTCATCTTTATTTATTTATTTATTTATTTATTTATTTTTTAATTTTTATTTATTTATGATAGTCACAGAGAGAGAGAGAGGCGCAGAGACACAGGCAGAGGGAGAAGCAGGCTCCATGCACCGGGAGCCCGATGTGGGATTCGATCCCGGGTCTCCAGGATCGCGCCCTGGGCCAAAGGCAGGCGCCAAACCGCTGCGCCACCCAGGGATCCCCTTCATCTTTATTTTAAAAAGATTTTATTTTTAAGTAATCTCTACACCCAGTGTGGGGCTCAAACTCACAACCTCAAGATCAAGAGCTGCATGCTCTACCAGCTGAGCCAGCCGAGCACCTTATTTCTTTCATTGTTTATCCTACTTTTTAAAGTTTTTAAAAGTAGGCTCTGTGTCCAGCATGGAGCCCAATCTGGGGCTTGAGCTCAGGATCCTGAGGTCAAGAGTAGGATGCATAACTGACTGAGACACCCAGGTGTACCTATCCTATATATATATATTTTATCTTAATGGGAAGAGTAAACCTATCTTCTGTATGTAGCAAGAACTGAGGTTTATAACAAGGCAAACCCTAACTACTAGAAAGTATTCTTAAAAAAATTAGCTGATGATGCATGGAGTTATAATCTTTCAAAATAAGCCCTAGATGTTCTCCTCTGTCATTAAATTATCTTCTGTTGACTTCAGAAACATATCTTAATTTATCACCCAAGTCTCCAATGCCATTTCCCTATCTTGAAAATGATGAGATTGGAAAGACAATTTCCTAGGCCTCTTCCATCTTAAATTTTTAGAGTCTGATTTTGTTTTTAACTAACAGCATTTTAGATTCATTTTCAGACTTTTGTTTATACTAACTCAGTATCTCTCTCTTTTGGTTTCACTTCTCTTTCAAACAGAATGGGACTTGTAAGCTTTCTCTTCAAATTTCTCAATAACATTTCCCTTTTTAAATCTTAGGTGCATAAATTCGATTTCATTCAAATTCTTGCTTATTAATTTGTTATCACCATTGGACAACAGATGCCTCCTTTTAATTTAATTCAGTTAGGACCTGGCTAGTAATCTACATCTACCTGCATGCCTTTTGGTAATCTCTCCTTCCCTATCCCATATCCCCTTGGCCACCATCTTTAATTTTATGTCTATCAATACATTATTTTTTGTAATTTTCTTGGATATATGTTTACTAAAAATATATTATTTTCCTGTTTTTCTTAAATTTATTATAGATACAATTCATGTTATCTTCAGAGACTTTTTTCAGTCAGTATTTTGTTATATTTACTCATGTTTTATATATAGTGAAAATTCATTTCTTCATGGCTGTACTTCACTGTAGGAATATGAAACAATCTGTATTTATTCTCCTGTTCATGGTGTATGATTTGTTTTTGGAATTATGAACAGTGCTGGTTAGAACAATTTTGTGTTTTCTAGTATGTATTTGTGATGAACTGTATTGTCTTTTAAATATTAAGACTTTCCTTTTATCTGAGCATTTTTCCCCTCCTAGATCAACTTTATTTTGGCTTTGCCTAGAATGAGTTTCTTAGAAAAAAATAGTTATAATTAAAAGAATATAGTCAAGTATATGATTTTTCTAAATTAGTTTTATTTGATTTTTATTTTATTACTTTAGCATTAGGAAAATGTCTCTCCTGAGTTTTGTCACTTCTGTTTTCAGCTTTTGCTTTATGAATGTTTAAACAAGATCTTTGTATTAGGAAATCTGAATGAGTTCATTATAGTGTAATGACATTTAAGGTATTTTCAGAATCTTTACAAAGTTATCATTGTTCTCTCATGACTCATTTGACAATCCAGATATCCTCCAATTTAAAATAACAAAATTCATTTATGACTATTAAGATATTTATATCTAAAAGGTATTCCTCTTTGAATCTTTAATTAACCACTTTTTTTTTAGACAACGTAACACTTAACTGAAGTGCTATGTATAAACAACATAATGCCTAGAACCTAATAACCTGATACCAACTACCTAATAGGATGATGCAGGAAATAATTTTTAAAATAAGGAGCAAAAGAGAAAAGGACCATTTAAAATAAAGAATTAAGACAAGCATACTCATCAATTATCTTTTGGGCACAGTGGAAAAACTGGCCGGAGGGTATTCAGTTTAAAATCTTCCAGAGGTGCTATTGGATCCCTGAAGCCAAATATAATAAGGGGTTGGTGTCCCAATTAAAGTATTGGAAATGTCAGCAAGCTGAAGGGGATGGCTTCATATGATTTGAGAGGCAAGTGTGCTGGTAATGCAGTTTTAGCATGAATGACTTGAAATATTTCAAGAATAATTAGACTATTTTCTTAATTTCTAACTTTTGCTTTCTCTTTTTTTCCCTGAAGGGATTTACTTGTCCAGTGCCCACAAGCACTTATTATGAATTGACAGTGGACCAGATCATGGTGAAATTGTACAGAAACTTAAATAACTAAAAATACAAAGGTAGATCTGACTAGTGAGCCTGGTATCAATCTCAACAGTGATTTTACTTTAAAGAAAGATGAAGTCAGCATTGCTTCATGTTTTGAAATTCTTTCTGCTTCCCAAAAGAATGTAACTTGATGATTTTTAACGCTTTCTATTTGAGCTTAGATATAGTACTTCTTGTAATCAAATGAATGAATCACCAGTTTCCAAATCATAACTTTATAAAGAAAATAATTACGATGAAACTAGTAACATTGAAAATACACTTTATAATCATTTCGTCTTATAATCACAAAATTTCATGTATATATATGTTTGGATGGTAAGATCTCTCCAGTAATCACAAAGACATATCCCAATCTAGTGCTTAGGAGCTTTGTCAACCTAGAAAAACCACTTAACTCTCTGTGCTCAGTTCTTTTATCTTATACATGTATAATAATTATACCCACTTGTGGAGATTTTATGAGGATTTAATGACTTAATATATTTCAATAATTTAGAACACCACCTGGCATATGATAAAGAACCAAGTTACTAGTTATTATTTTCTGCACCATACCATTATTAATATTATATGAATTTGATAATAATTCTAAATCTAAGCATTTATTTAAAATATTCTTTTTAATCCATTTCTAATTTGAAACTGTAAATATCGAAAAGAAATATAATTAACAAAGGCAATAAACCAACCAAAAGTTTGCTTTGTCATATTTTATAGGAAGTTGACTCAAGATAATCATTTAAAGCAAATGTAGAAGAGAAAGATGCCTACTATCATAACTTTATTTCTTCTGAAAGTCATAGGAGAAATAAGGCAGCAAAACAATATATATATATATATATATATATATGTGTATTTTGTTTTTGTTTTTGTTTTTTTGCAAAACAATATTAAGAGGTGAAACAAATAGGTGAGTAAATCATCATTTTGGCAGATAATACCATTAGATACTTTAAAATGCAATAAAATAAACATTAAGCAAATTAATAATAGATATTAGTGCTAATACAAAAGAAACAAAACATTTATACTCTTAAGTAATAGCAATAAATATTTTAAAAACATAAAGCTAAATAATTTTTCAGAATAAACAAACATATGAAATATTTTGAAATGTATCTACCTATCTACATCTATGTCTGTGATGCTACCTATGTAAAAAATATGAAGAAAGCCTGAGCAAATTAAAACCAATTCACAATTTTGGATAGGAAAATAACATTTTAAAAAAGATGTCAGGGCACCTGGGTGGCTCAATGGTTGAGCGTCTGCCTTTGGCTCAGGGGATAATCCCAGGGTCCCAGAATTGAGTCCTGCATCAGGCTTCTTACAGGGAGCCAGCTTCTCCCTCTGCCTATGTCTCTGCCTCGCAACTAGTGCTTCTCATGAATAGATAAATAAAATCTTTTAAAAAATAAAAAAAGATGTCAATTATGAGAGAGGGAATGAATGAATGAAGGAATAAAAATTTTTGGAACTACAGGAAGTGATTTTTCAGCAGCATATACAAGGATAATTATGTGTACCAATAATGAAAAGTATGCATGAAAGTGTAATGAGAGGAAACTTTCAACAGCATAATAAAGCATGAAAATTAAACAGTCTACTTAATATAGACTGGAAAAAAGTACATATACCAAGGAATCAACATTTCTTTAATATGAAAAGGACTTAGTTCTGGTTCTTTGTTTAGAGATCATATTACTTTGGGTAATACTTTGAACACCTTCCCTAACCCATCTCCAAACCCATAGGAATGATAGATACATTATTAAAAAATGATAGTTTAAGGTATGTCTCAGGAACCAAACAAAAAGAGTAAGATAAACCTGGCTGTAGACCTCAGACTACTGTGTTCTAGGTCCTGAAGCAGAGGAATTATATGACTGGGAGTTTGGTTCAGAGACTGTGCAACATTGCTCTTTGTAAGCTGGAGGAGTGCAACACAGGGTTTAAATGCAGGATTTGGTGTAGTAATATTCCACAAGAGGCATGAGAAAGCTGATGATTGAGGCTTGCGTTTATAGCAGGTGGGAAGACAGGCCCAAGCTCGCAATTAGATGCTGAGCCAAATAGTTTGATGGATCATTTGAATCATCAATTTCCCAATATTACCATAGTGCAGGGACACCAAACTGCTCATATGAGAGCTGGGTTTGCATTCAGAAACTTGAGTGGCCAGATGTATAACCACTATGCATGGGGACATTGGAGATGGTGGGATACAATACAAAAAGCGTGAATGAGGGGGTAAACTGCTTAAAATTTTCCTATAAGCTATGATTTAAAAGTATAAAGACAATTAATACTATAAAATCCAAATATAGCAACAATTAATACTTTAAATCAAAATATTCTAACTGCCTGAAAAAAATTGAAATTATGTGTAAGTCCCAAAGTTATAAATGGACAAACATCTATAAAATGAAAGAAATTTATGGAATATAGGGGTGCCTGAGTGACTTAGTTGGTTAAGCATCTGATTCTTGATTTCAGCTCAGGTCATGATTTGAGGGTCCTAAGATCAAGCCCCCCCCCCATTGGGTTCCATGCTCAGCACAGAGTCTGCTTGGATTCTCTCCTTCTCCCTCTGCCCCTGCCCTTGCTTGTGCTTTTGTCTCTCTCTCTCTAAATCAATGAAATCTTTGGAAACAAGAAATCTCTCCAATATAAACAAATGACATCAAACAAGAATTGGCATATAGGGAAAATAATCAACTAGAAAAAGTATATATTGTGACAGTCAGTTCTAGTTAAAATAATAATAGAATTACCTGAATATAAAAATAAATATTGGAGAAGCAATATCAGCAGAGACTTGTTTTTTTGTTTGTTTTTAATTTAATTTTGCAAAAATAAGTAAACCTTCACATTGAAAGTACCGATCTAGATAAATAAACTTCCATATCTTCTTAGATAATCTATTGTGAAACACAAATTATCAAAAAATAAGATATCTTCAAGGCACTGAGGAATGAATTACCTATAAAATGAAATGACATTGAAACAGATTTCTCAGCAAGTAAAATAATTGTCAGAATACAGTATGTAATAGCTTCAAAGAAATGAAGGTAAAATACCTATCCACATAAAACGTGTTCTCTACTAAAATATCATTCAGGGCTATACCAAAATATAAAGAAAGTCAGTCCTAAGAGAGCGAACTACCAAAGACCTTTTCTGAAAGAATTATTCAAGATATGGCTTCAGTGGGAGAATACTGAAAATTGATATAAAGATGAAAATGATATAAAGATGACATATTGGTAAACTTAATTGCCATTTGACAAACTATTAACTCATTTAGTTTTTTTTAATTTTATTTATTTATTCATGAGAGACACAGACAGAAGCAGAGAAATAGGCAGAGGGAGAAGCAGGCTCCACGCAGGGAGGCCGATGTGGGACTCAATCCTGGCCCCGGGGATCATGCCTTGGGCCAAAGGCAGACACTCAACTGCTGAGACATCCAGGCGTCCCTATTAACTCATTTTGTGATAAAAAATTGGCACTATGACTCAAGATGAAAATAGGAATCTGGTGGTGCCTGAATGGCTTAGTTGGTTGAGTGTGTGACTTGATTTCATTTGGGGATCAGGAGATTGAATCCTGCATTGGGCTCTGTGCTCAGCTCTCAGTTGGCTTGGGATTCTCTCATTCTCTCCCTCTGCCTCTGCCCCACGTTGCATGCACAATAAATAAACAAACAAATAAATAAATAAATAAATAAATAAATAAATAAATAAATAAAATATATATGTATAAATATATATATGTATATATATATATATATCTTTAAAAAATAGTGATCTGGGTCTGGAATTCAACCTTGCAGAAATGAAAGTGGTGGTTATAGATAAATTTAGAGCATTAAATGCATTAATTAAGAAACAAATAATTGATTATAATCATATGGATGTCCATGTCTATAAACCAGAAAATACATAAGATTGTACATAAAGAAATTAGAAATAAGGAAATTACAACTATAAAAGCACAATGTAATAAATGTAAAACAAAACAATGGAGAGGATCAGTTAAGCAAAAAACTAATTCTTTAAGAATATTTTTACCAAAAAATTAAAATATCAAAAATAAAACATCAATTTGTTAATGGTACTTTATTTCAGATTTTTGTTATTAATTGGAAGGAGGTGAAATTCCTTTATATTTTTCAAAATTTTTCAAATTATCTACAAATAGACATATCATACAACTTTGGCAATTGGAATAAAAGGTAAATAAGCATCATTTTATATAAACTTGGCTCAAAGTTGACTGGACAATGTAGCATGTTTACTTTTCTAAGAGTTCTGCTCAAGTCAACAAAAATCTTTACTATTATTATTTTTACATTTTCCATATCCTTGATAGCAAAATAAAATTTTTATGCCTTTGCTAATCTCTCTTCTCTGAGGCATTTTAAAAGACATTCCTCCCAAATAAACCAAAACATAAAACAAAGCAAAAAACCCCACAGAAATCCCCCAAAACATGGGGAAGAATGCATCAAAGACCAATCCACAACTAGTTTCATACTACCATACCGATATCAACAGCAGCAAACAAAACATCACAGCAAGTTTCCAGAACAATTAATAGGGGGTTATACTAATTACTAAAATATCTAGTACATAAAGTTGTAGTTTTTAGTAGCTGGAACACATAGATGATTCTAATAGTTCAATCTTAAATATCAGCTGTCTACTGTAATTTTTAAAGTCATTTTGCCCGAGACAGAGATAGAGGAAGATAGATAGAAGGCTAGTTATCTATATATAGTACAGTTATATGTGAAGTTTAAGGCTCTATTCAAGTTTACCACTCTTGTTCAAATATAAATAAATGCTTAATTATTAATTTGTGTCATTCTGCCATAATTTATCAATGGTAGAAGTCACCTGCCTATTCTATACCTTGTAGTCTCAGAGGTGGTTAAGTACATAATCTTTAGCCCAAACCATCTTAATTAGCCTACATGTGAAATAAAACTAGAGTTTCTGAGAAATCTGCATTCCTATTAATACTGTCTTAATAATATGGAGTCATATGAAGAGTAGAGAAATGGACGTGGAAAAATTTGAAACCTGAGAATAAGTTTTGCCTCAGATATCTAAATTAATTATGTCCAAAGCAGTATAACCTTATTTATCCTCATCTGGTGGTAGTAGTACAGTGATGTAGTGAACTGATTTATAGCATTACCAGTTCAATTATAGTGTTACTAGTTCAATATATGTTTATTGATTCGCATGGTGAGGTGCCTACAAACAAAATAATGTATGTCCTAGAATTTATTTTTAACACAAGCATTTCAAGATCACATTAAGTAAATTTATGAATATCATTATGAGGAAAATAAATATGAAGTCCATAACCTCAATGTGAAAACCAAAAATATACATTACCTATGAACACTCAGATGCCAACTCCATATGAAACTAGTGATTTAAAGCTACTTGGTGAGAATGATAATGGAATTTTTCTGTTATTTTATTTCTTAACACATTCTGGCAGTTTTCCATGTTTTATCAAGGGATGATTTGCATTTTTTTCCAGACCAAAAAATTAAATATATTGACATAGACTGAAAGACAGATAAATCACAGTAAAATCATCCAAGGGGGGTATGAATACATTTGAAGAATAGGTTGATTTTATGTAGAACAAAAGGATGGTAAAAACATCTATATAGCTTTCAGAAATGGTTTTGGACTCATTCTATTATCAGTCAATTATAGCAGGAAGATGAAGGATCTAGCATTATTCCTCACTTTGCATTATTGCTTCAACTGTAGTATGAATGACTTCCTGGAAATCAAATTAGAGCTTTGTTTTTGTAACCATAGAGGAAGGGTCATTACTGCAAAGTGTGGAACCATAAGCCTGAATGAACATGTTCTGTGTGCCCGAAACTTATACAGATATTAAAGTTATTTAGAGGGATAAAAATATGCACTGTGGGCATGGAGACTCTATGTAGGTAGAGCCATTGTAAAGACTTACAAAGATGACTTACAATTCCTGAAGACATAATCAGTTTGAACATGATGTGAACATTAAGAAAAATGACCATAAATTCAGTAAAAATAACCCAAATGCTTCTATCCCTTATGCATCCTGTAATGTGGGAATATTACTTCTGCAAAAAATTATTTTTTGATGGTACAAAACACCCTCTATTGAAAGCTTTGCTATGTATAATTTAAAAGTTCTGCTTTTTAAAATTTTTTAAAGAGAATGATGAGAGAGTAGGGGCAAGGAGGAGAAGAGGGAGGGAGGGAGGGAGGGAGGGAAGGAGAGAGAGAAAGAGAGAATCTTAAGGAGGCTGCACGCTCAGCACAGAACCAGACATGGTGCTCAGTTTCACCACCCTGAGATCATGACCTGAACCAAGAGTCGGATGCTTAGCTGACTGAGCAACCCAGGTGTCCCCCCAAAGTATTCTCAAGGCAGTTCTGTAAGAGACCAACGGGTGTTTAAAGCATTAGAAAACTTTTCAGTTTAATATGCTTTCCAGTACCTTTGATATTTAACTATTGCATCAAATAATCATTAATTTTACCTAACTTCCCTAACCAAGTAGTTTGAAAGTACAAAGGAAAATAGGTAAATTCTATCTTGCTTATTTTCAGGAATATTTGCAAGTTTCACTTATAGTTTAGTAATCTATGATCACTGTTTATTTTGTATTTTAATTTTCTTTTATGCATTTTCATAAAATCAACTTAATCATATGCTTTACTAATAGTATATACAATTATCAAATTGTATTGACAAAATAATGTCTAGTGTCTTAGATAATCGTACTTTTTAGCAGCATTTTTTAAAGAGAACATATTGTCCATTATGCAACTCATTATTCTTTTTAGATTATTGTTGTTTTACATAGAGATGATTTGAGATTGCTAAATTTTTAGTTTAATTTTTGTTTCCCCACACTAAGATTTCATCTACTCTTGAGTCCTTCTGATAGGTTCAGATGTATTTGTGCTTTTCTCTTATGAACAAATAATTATTTCTCAACTTTTTTTGTTTGGGTGCTATCCAGTGGATAAATTAATGTACACTTTTGCTCTTTGTAGAATATATTATCTTTCTGGAAAAAAATTGCACTTTAATTATGGCAATTATTCTTAAATATATATTCCCTGAAATCACATATTTTGAAATGCTGTTGGAAGCACTTTCTGCATAAGTGAAGCAAAGGGAATGTCACCTGAGAGGAAATAGCGGAGCATCTTCCCACCACATAAGTTTTAATAGTGGGCAACACTGCCGATATGTTCTGGCCTCTTTTATATGTGCAAATTACCAGATTTAACCTACAAACATTGTTTCCCATGCTGAAACTCTATTGGGTACTTTTTTTTATAATTCATTCAGTTACAGTGATTTTTAAGAAATGTTACAGAATTAAAAAAAAAAGAAATGTTGCAGAATTATGCTACTGCATTTTCGTCATGTGTAAGATGGTGCCATTAAACAAAGATTATTTAACAGGCATGCTAGATAATAGGATATTGTAATTACACAGTCTCATTACAATCGTGCAAGAATTTTGTTCTCATGCTTATGGCACCATTAAATATTCCAATATATTTGGATCTGCTTATCTCTTCGGTTCATCAGGAAATACAGAAATGCTTAGTGAAAATGATAAATGTATATGGCATAGAGCGGGAAAGGACAGATGGAATTAAAGATGATGTATACTCCAAACATACATGTGGTTTCATACTATTTGGTTTCATTTATTTAAAATGGTGGATTGAATCAAGATTTTATAACAGATGTAATAACGTATTAAGAACATTAGCCAATTTGTCAGCATTAATCAGCAGAGCATTTATGTCCTTAGTATTTCCAGAGCTGGGTCCCTTTTGTCTCACATTTTGAATGATAACATTTCATTGTGAGCTAATCCCTAGCACAATAAGTCCTGCAGGCTTCTGCTGTGCACACTTTTCCTGAAAGTATCACCGATCTCTCCAGTTACTACGTAAAGCACTACAGTGTCCACTGCACACACTGTGACCTTGTGGCCCTGTAAGCACTGACCCCACAGTGCTTCTCTCACCACAATGCCCAATATCCTCAAAGAGAATCTTGTTTCTCTCTAGTTACAAAATATTCAGTTTGCCTTGTGTGTGCATGACACTCTCTGTCTGCTCAGCTAGTGGTACTTGGGGAGTTTCTTCTGTCTGAAAAGTTTTTGTACATATATTTGCCAATCCAAATCCTATTCATCTTCTCAGGCTCAGCTGAAACAGCTTCTGTGTAAAGTTTCCCTATTCCATCTAGGAGGAACTTTGCCCTCCTTCTCTGCCAGTTTTCCACTTACTATCACTCATAAAACATCTACTAGATTATGCCCTGAAATACTAACTATAAATATTTCTATGCATATTTTTCTCCTGGTGTCACTAAGAACTGTGAGGACAAAAGCTTTACAAATTGTACTGTATATCAACTCAATGTTTCTGAGAGGAGGGCAAAGAAATGCCCCAAAGTAGGTAGTGAAAATGATGACTGGGATCCCTGGGTGGCTCAGTGGTTTAGCACCTGCCTTCAGTCTGGGGCGTGATCCTGGAGTCCTGGGATCGAGTCCCACATCGGGCTCCCCACAGGGAGCGTGCTTCTCCCTCTGCCTGTATCTCTGCCTCTCCCTCTCTCTCTGTGCCTCTCATGAATAAATAAACAAAATCTTTAAAAAAAATAAAATGATGACTTAAGCATGCTTTAACATTATGTATAACCATCTGTAGCATATTGAGTGAGTAGAGTGAGTATTTTTGATAAATTTCCATTGTTTTTGTAATATTGCAGCTAAAACCTATTTAGACACATTTTTGAGAAACAGACATGCCTATGGTTCTGTTACCTTATGGGCTTTTCCTCAAAGCTCTAACTGTGTAAGAGGAAATTAAAAGTTTCAGATGCTGATGCACTTTTACTTTAGCTAAGTCACTGCCGAGAGATGAGGAGGAGAAAATACTTGAAAGACAAAGTCCCATATTTATCATTTCTTACAGCACGATGACTGTGTGATCATTGTGGTGATCATACCAATATGTATATGGAAGAAAATAATTTTACCAAATGGTGACACCTCACATTTGTGTGCAAGATTTGACTCTTATTTCTAGTTTTTTTTTTTAAGATTTATTTATTTATTTTAGGGAGAGAGCATGGGTGCTTGTGAGCAGAGGGAGGGGGAGAAGATGGAATCCTCAGGCAGATTCCATGCTGAGCACAGAGCCTGATGCAAGGCTCAATCCCAGGACCCTGAATTCATGACCTGAGCTGAAACCACAAGTCGGCTGCCAACAGACTAAGCCACCCCAGTGCCCCTAGGACCTTCTTAAATGGTGTCATACTTGATTTACTTTTGTACATCAAGCATGAGGTGCTTAGAGCTGAATAGTCTCGAAAGAGAAAATGTAACAGGTTTTCCACATAGGCTTAGACCTTGAGTCAGTGGACACAGTGCAAAAGAAGTATCCTGGATTAATTCTCTGGAAGCTATAGTTTTATTGCTATGGGAGAGTTTTCCTGGTGACACTAGAAGTTTATTACCACCAGTTTATTTTTTTTTCTGAATTACGTTAAGTATTTGCTAATGTAAATGTAGATAAAGGGTATATTACAATGTTTTAAAGGTAGTAGGTTTTCTAAACTCTTAGAAAACACCTCTAAATTATGTTAGAACAATTGAATAAAAATCTCATTGGAGTATAAAAACTGATATTTCTAGCTCGAAATGAAACAAATTAGGTATTATTTATAAGTGCTTACTCGACCCAATTTAAATTTCTTTGATATTCACGCCACTTCATGAACAGGATATTATTCTAAGTGGTTGTTATATACTGTGATTATTTGATGCAAATATTCCTACGGTGATTGCCGACCACCACTGTGATTAAGTTATTGATGAATTTCACATGAGGCCATGCCAGTATTGCATCATGAATATTAGGTTAGAAGGCAATTTATTACATTCAAGGATGTGCAACTTAATTCTCTGACTGGTTTTAATTGGCTTAGAACTGTTCCCTTGGAGAATCTTTAATAGAGATCACTCTGGAGAGAAAACAGAAGAAAAGAGGAAGGAGGTCTATTGGAAACAGCAGTGAGGGCAGTAATAGGGAACCCCCTGTGTACTATTCACAGAGTTTTTTGGGTAACGATTCCAAGAGGTGGCTGAAAGCCATTCCCTGAAGATAATCTCAGTTGAAGCATCTTTATGGGCATGACGGTGCAGAGAGAGTAGCACCAGATGTAGACATTTCACACCATCTGACTGAACACAGTCTTATCTCTTGGAGTGTAAATAAACTAACTCAAGAATGCTAGCAAATCTGGACCATCCAGATGGCCCTGGCGGACTCTTAATTGATAAGACAAGGAAGCAACCATTAGACAGTGTATATTCATTCTATTTTATGCCATATTTTAAGATATATGTTTATTAAATGAGCTGGAGTTGTGGCAAGTGAAATAATGAAATGTTTTTTTTTTTTTCCTCACACCACTGTCTTTAAAACCTAATAGAAAAACTCTCTTTTCTGTATGGATGATATGTATGGAAAATGCTACAAATGATCCTGTAATATTTGTAGTTATTTTAGATATTAACATTCTCATTTTCAGATATTCTAGTATTCAATCTTATTTAAATCAACATGCAAACCTTTCATTCGTTCTATGCATCTCCCCTTACCCTAACTTGAACCTGATATAGGTCCAAAAACTTGCTTAAAGAAGGAATGCATGATCCTTTTCTTCTGTCTTCCTTTTCTAACTCTTCTCTTCATGAATAGTTGCCTTTTCATACTTTTCCCATGGTAGATTCAGAGGGACATTTCTTAAAGATAAAGCCAAGGTCATAGGTGATGAGTGGATGTGTAATCTGATGGGGTATCTCAGCTGCAAATAGGAGACCGAATGCATCTCTGTGTCTCATGGCAGTATGTAGTGGGTTCCTAAATTCGCCACCCCCCATGAGAGGTCTCACACTGCAACATTTCAAAATGAGGTCATTATACCTGCAGCCATCTGCTTTTACTGTCTTCTGATGTCATGCTTCTGGTGCTACACCTCAGAAAGTCTCCTTTGGGGGGAGGCCACCTCTCTCATCATGTCCATCAGTGTTCAAGATGATCCACTCCTCTGTCCTTTATTTGTGGTTAGTATTTTCCTGGAGCCAGAGATAATACACTTGTGCCTCACCCTTAATGTTTTTTGCTTCCTCTCTAATCCTCTGTTCTTTCCCTCTTTTTTCCTCAGCTTTACTTAAAAAAAAAAAAAAAACAATTATCTAAGCCAGAGTCATGCACCCTTGCACTCCAAACTCTAAGTCCCCTACACAAGTTCTCTGGGTGATTGATTTGAAGAAGTTGGAGGTGTAGTGGAGAAACATAGAACATTCTAACAGTTCTTTCCAAAAAATTACTTACTACCCATATTTTCTTCTTTAAGATCTAGGTAGTACAAAATAAAGGTCAAAGAGCTGGCTTTGACCAAAACCTTAGAAAGTGCTTCATAGATGAGCAAACGGTTTTCTTAGTTATGTAAGAATATTTATAACTATTTCCAGTTTCGGTTCTCAGTTAAAATTGAGACAACAGGAAATATCTTTTCTAATGTCCAGTTGCTACTGTATATTAATCTGTATGACAAGTGTGTTGGTGTGTTTTATTTAGTTTGATATCCTGTAATCTTTTACAAAGGCATTTAAACATTGAACTATATTCCCTTTTTGCTCCCCAGGAAAAAAGAAATGGAACATTCATTGGAACAGGATTATTTGGTATCAAAAACTTAGAAATATCTCTGTAATCCTATTAAGCAGAACCATAATCATATGTAGTAGTTACTGGCCCATTCAAGAACATACAAAATAGTTAGCTTGGTTTTATAAGAAATTTAAAAATTATATCAGTGATAATAACTACATAGTGTAGCAGAACATTCTATAAGGTAAAGGAAAAGGTTTTATATATGTTTTCCCTAGGATATAGTGGAATATATCCAATTTCTTAGTGTATTTAATTCATAATAAGTTTGAAAAATGTCCACAGATAAATCAGACATATTTCAATTATTTCATTATTGTGAAGGGAGTTTTTACCTGAACTTCCATACAACTCTAAATGTATAGAAAAATTGGTTCCCTTTTCTCTACATCCTTGTAAGAACTAGTTACTTGTTTGTGTATCCTATTGATTGGTTTGTAGATATTGAACTATCCTTGCATCCTTGGAATAAATCCCATTCAATCCTGGAAATGATCATTTTAATGTATTGAATAATTGAATTTGCTAATATTTTATTGAGGATTTTAGCTGATAGTTTTAATGAAACACAATAACATGAAAAGTTAAGTTTAAACTTTCTTTTAGGAATTAATTTATAACATCCCTAAATCATTGTGATCTATATTATGTAATAATTTTATTTTATCATAGGTAAATGGTTATAAATCTTAAATTATGATTAGAATGTGGTCACTGTACTTTAAAAGGCAAAATAATGCACTCAAGATATGTGATATATATATATATATAGATATAGATATAGATATATGATATATGATACACTCATATAAAATAATGTTCTTGCCTGGTTCAGAGCCTCTAGGATGCTAGGGTAAAGGTTCTCTTCTCTTGTTTTCATTCTGCCAGGTGGGTGTTGGAACTCTAGCCATTACAACATTATTTAGAAAGCAAGGACGAAAAAGGAAAATGAAAGGTCATCATTTGTATTAGCAGATCAAATTGTCCTTCAGGTGTCCAGGACACTTCTACTTCAGAACCATATTGTATGAATATCCCTTGTCATACGAGGTTTGAAAAGAATGATGTTTTAGACATTTAGCTTCCATGGTAGAATGAATCAAGGGGTGAATTGATTAGAATTTATATTGAGTGAACCACAGATGATCTGCCTCAGAGATGGACATACTTGTATAACCAGAGATTCAAGAAGGAAATGACAGGTGATCAGAGACATAGAGGTTTGGACAATGGTGAATAATCTGAGGGGGACTGGAAATCGGAGATCATTAAGAGTCAAAAAGGGAACTGGGAAACATTTGAAAACATGGGAAAAGGATGAAATTATTCATACAGATTTTAGTTATAATTCAGAATATAGGAGTATACAGTAAAGGAAGAGAGCTGATGAAGATTGCCTTTTTTTAGAATAATTGCATTAGGAAGGATTGGATGGTAATAAAAGCAAAGTTAGGTTGGCTAGGGAAGCAGGACCAAAATCAAAAGCAAGTAGTGTTACAGACACCCTTGCAGTTGAGAAATGCCAGGATCATTATTACAAAATAATAATAAAATGAGAAAACCTGTTTTTCACAATGTCAGCCTTGACTTTTGAGAAAAAAAAAAATATTCCAGTAGACTTTGGGAAATATCAAGATTCATTGCTTGTGTTAATTCATGGAAGAAATTAGAAGGAAGAGAGAAACACAAATATTTTAATAGTTATATTAGAAGGAAATAATGGAATCAAGTAAGAAGGGTACAAAAACCCTACAGAAAGTTTGTTGTTTTTTGTTTTTGTTTGTGTTTGTGTGTTAATGGGGAAACTAGAATGTTCATGAACAATGCTAATAGAAAGTTAGAGATTAAAAAAGGAAAGGAGGAAGAAAACTTAAGATGTTTTATTTTTTTTGTTTACTCAAAGTCCAATAATGACATTGAGACTGGTATACTTTTCAAATATATTTGAATTGTTTTAGTGAAAGGGCGTAACATTGAATTGTTGAATTCTTGCTGTATTGCAGACACTGGATAATTGCAAAATTGCTAAGACAGTCTGCTTCAAAATGTTGCCATGAGAATGCATTTATTAATACATGTAAAATGCTAAAACAGGTCTTAGCATATAATAAGTTCTGGTGATATTGCTGTAATTAATAGTAACACTAGTAATCGTCTTTTACACATGCTGTCTTTTGCAGAAAACAGAAGCTTATGTAATTTAATAAATGGATGTGAAGTAATGCAGTTAGAATGGAACTAAATCAGAATTCTGTCTCAGGGATGGCTGGCCCCAAATTCCATGGATTTGCAGGAGGAAAGACACATTGTATTGAAGACCTTAGGAATAGTGTCAGCAGGTGAGGTTACAGGCACAAGCCTGAGTTCAGAAATAGGATTTCATGACTTAAAGAGGAGTTTATCAGGAGCAATGAACAGTCTTAGATCCAAAGGATAGGTTCTCGGAATAAGGCTGTGGTTATCAAAATAGGATACAGGTGGGAACTAAGTCTCAGTAGTAAAATGGGTCCCTGGCATCAATAACGATCTTAAGGCATCCTCCCATGTTAGTGCAATTCTTCTTAAATTCCTCCGTCCAAATGTTAGATTTGTTCTGGAGACTTGAGGGTTCTACAGTTGCAGATGAGAGTCAAGTAAATTTAGCTTTTGGAAAGAATGGCATTCAAGTAGTAAGGATTAGGTGGTACTTAATCTCTAAAGACTGAATTCTTAAGTGAAAATAGTAATTTATAAATTCTTTAAATGTATGTATAGTTCTGCCTGCAAAGCACTCATTATTAATTATCGTATCATAGGGCATTGTATCATCACCTTTTCATCTGGAAAGGTCATTGTTGTTAGCTATAGAAGTAAGTGCTCAACAGTAGAGACCAAGTGCAGTTCTTGTATTCTTGCTTTTGGAAACTCTAATGATTTGGGATATTAATTCTTGTATTCATCTATTCCTTTATTTGACCAGTATTTAGGGAAAAAAAAAAACCACCCTTTAAAAGGTAATATGTTTAGAAATAAGGAATGAGCTATATACCTTTAAGACAGAATTTTCTAGAGATATACTTCAGGATTAGGAGTCACATGTCATAATATAATCTACAGATTACAAAAGTAATACAGGCAGGATTCCCAAGCCAAATAATTTGTACTCTTTTCTGCTGTAAATAAGACTTGTTAATATAAATTTTTCTATGCACAATTGGAAAGGTGTTTAAAAAAGGCAAATGAAGCTTCTATTATAATTCTAAAACACTGTGTCTAGGCTTAACAAAGATCCTATCAAATTTAATATTTTAAAAGTAAATGAAATGCATTCAAGTGGGGACAGACTCTCCTATGATATATGCACACAAGCACACATAGGCACATGCACCTCCTAGCTACTGAAGTTTATATTTATTCATTTTACTTTTCATACTTAGTTCAAGAATTTCAAACCCTGAAAACAACCACTTTATCTGAGAAACAAATAAGACAGTCTAATTAAGTACCTCATTAGTGAAAAGGGAAATATGAAAGTATCAATTATGTTAAAATCTGCAAACAAAAATTATTAAATATACTAGAATTTTTATCTGCTATAGAATAAATATGTATCCTATTTGTATATGTATATATATATATATATATATATATCAATCTGTTAATTTGTAAAATATTTATACATACTTCAACTCTGATACAGAAGTACCTGGAATTTGGGTTACCCAATCAGAACCCTGTGAATACAATCGTTTGGTCATTGGCTCATCAGATCTCTTTCTGGGCCTGACTTTGACTACATTTAAAAAAAATTTAACAGCTGCTTAAAACAAAAGTGGATATTTTGTTCTGATTATGCTGTGATCTCACTTAGAAGGTGAGAAAATACTTATTACTAGTTTCACTTATTTCAAATTTCACACTTACTATGTTAGTCAACAATTGGGTGTATGTTATTACTTTCATAATAGTAGATATATTGATGGCAATCTTCAGCAAAATGATGTCTTTATTCCTCCCAATTTTAGATGTACTTTTTCTGAGTGAAATATAAAAAAGTTCACAGTACAGAATGATTATTACATGAGTGATAGCCATGACCATTTTATGTAAATTTATTTGATGGAAGAATGTTGGGTCAGGAGTTTATTCTTGTTTCTTATTTTTAAATAATTGCCTTCTGTAAGAACCTGCATGAAGTTATGTATTGACTATTTAATGAGGATTTTCTCATTCTCACAATAAGATGGTCTAGGTCAGAACCACTTGCCTGCTAAAATTCGAATATTTCCTGAATAAATTGCTATCATAATGCTTTCTCCTGGGGGTGCACCAGGCTGGCTCAGAGGTTGAGCATCTGCCTTTGGCTCAGGGCATGATCCTGGGGTCCTGGGATGGAGTCCCACATCAGGGTCCCTACAGGGAATCTGCGTCTCCCTCTGCCTTTGTCTCTGCCTCTCTCTTTGTCTTTCATGAACAAATAAATAAAATCTTAAATAATAAAACACCGGATAATAAAACTAAGGGAAACCAATGATAAAGATACAAACTGCCAGGCGGAAAATACAGATGATCTAAAAGCCATGATAAACAGGTCAGCTTAAGTTTAGTAGAGTGCTATCTTTAAAACTTCGAGATTAAATAACTGTTGGTCTGAACTTGTGTGCTGAGCAATGTTTTCAAAGTGAGAGGATTCCAAGTCATGTTCTATTTAAAAAATGAAAAGAACAATTTATCCATCAAATTTTGTTAAAGTAATTTCAAAAGCTAATGAGCCAAGATGTTGTTTTACATATTTAACAAACATTATTTATGAAGCAATATAAATTATATTTTTGTGTCCTTAAGTATGGAATGATGATGTCATAGAGATCAGAAGAGGAGGAGTATTTATAATTAAATAATATTATCATCCCAGTGTTTTTCTGGAGAGATATAGAGACATAGACTAACTTTACTTTTTAAAAATTAATTATATATTGTAAAATTTTGGGAGTAACCAACAATAAAAGCAAATACTGAGTTTATAGTTTCCAGTTTAGTAGAGTAAAAAGATCATTAAGTGTAATAATAGTTACAAATTGACTAAACATCATAGTAAAAACAGAAATATGTGGAATACATTTTTAAAGAAATATTTGGCTATTTACTTTTGACAGAAAATATCACAAAAATTTAAGGACATGAAAATTAATGACCCATACTTTCACTGTTACTATTCAGCTTTGTTCAGATGTTCTCACGTTTTTAAGACAAGCCAAATAAGTACAAAGTATAACGATTAAGAAGGAGGAAACGAAATGTCAATGTTTACAAATAATAAGATTGTTTGTATAGAAAATTCAACAGACAAATTATAGAAAAAAGAATTTACATAGATAGCTGCATAGAGATCAATAAAAATAAATTAAGTGAACTAGCACAAACAGCCACTATGTTATTCATGGTGAACTTTACTATTTGCCTGTTAAGCATCAAATACTGTTCTAAGCACTTTCCCTGATTGGAATCATTCAAGCCTCATGGCAGCTCTGTGAGGCAAATGCCCCAACTTCTCATTTTAGTCCAACCCACTCTGATGTAGAAAACTAGTCTGTGACTGAATTAGTATTGCAGTCAGGGAAGAAGAAAGGATAGAGAGGCAACTAGTTAGCAATGTGGGAAAAAAAAAAAAAAAAAGAAGAAATGGAAAAAGGAAAAGAAACTGAATTCCTCCCTTACACCAAACTCAAAAATAGTTGAAAGGCTAACACTAAAGTCCCATGCCTTTCAAGTATTTGCTCAACTGTCATTTTTATAGTGATACCCCACCCCTACCAACTTAAAAAAAAAAATTAGAACCTGTCCCTCTCCCCTGCACACCTGATTTCCCTTATCTCGCTCTAAATGTTTTTCTCCATAGTACTCATCATGATCCCACATACTATGTCATATACTTACTTACTTATGACCATTGCTCACAGCAGCTCTCCTCTCTCCTCTCCTGAAATATAACTCCACAAGGACAGAGGTCTTTGTCTTTCTTTCACTGGTATATCTCAAGTGTCCAGAAGAGTTGGTGGGATGTGAGAGATCCTTATTGAATATTTGTTGAATGAATACTTGTAGATGTAGGGTTCTGACCAAGGATATATCTACATCAGGATTCATCAGTAGACTTTTGTGAGGTTACGGAAGATTATGCGATGATTAATAAGACAATTTATTGAAATGTATTTATTTCATTACCAGTTTAATTTATTTCTATTACACATAAACAGTTTTGTGTTAGTGAAAGAAAAAAAAAAGGAAGTCATTCCTTTAGAAGCCTTGGTAAATTACAATTTATTCAGTGTGAATAGAGACTTTATACTTACTGTGCAAGTATTAGAAAGATTGGCCTAAATATCATTAGTCAAGAAATAAAATGTTTACTATTCATTTTATTAAGATTATGGTAGCAGTTATATATAATTTTTTCAATTGCTGTTATTTTATCAGGGTGTTTTTAAGTAGTTTATTTTTAAGAGTTTAGAGAACCTGCACACTAAACACTGGCCTTGTAATAAGGAAATCTGGAC